>NW_026057585.1:81442475-81480312 GCF_023721935.1 Panthera uncia
TCTTCCCTGTCTCTCTGCCTCTCCCCTGCTTGTGCTCTCTCACTCTCTCCTTCCCTCCCTCCCTCAAAATAAATAAATAAATAATTAAAAAAAAAAAAAAAGAAGAAAGAAAAAAAGCAGAGATGAGAACCCAATAGCCTATTTCTGACTTTCCGGTTCCAGTTCTGAGTGGCCCAACCACACTTCATTTCCTGTTGCTGGATTTCTATGGGACCCAACAACCACCCCTCCTTGGAGTGGGTGCCTGTCCTTCGTCCCCAGAAATACCTTGGGTGCTTATCTTTCTCCTTCTGCTATTAGCCGTTGGGTGTAGCTGTTGTGTATAACCTTTATATCATGTGACTTGCCCGTTGCCTAGGCCTTCCACACACTAGGCACTCCCGCCACCCACTAATTTATTCAGCAGCATGGACTGCTAAAGGCATTTCCCTTCAGGTGACTCTACCTGGTTCCACATTTGGTTCCCAGAGCCAACTAGTCTGCGACAGGTATCTGAATCTGCCACTGTCACACCCCCAAAACTTGCATCACAAGTAGAAGTGTTCGCTGGTAAGGAAAGTCAATCTCCCGTTGGAATCAAAGGTTTGGAGGGTAGGGGAGCCTGGCTGGCGCTTGTGACGTCCGATCTTGGGGTTGTGAGTTGGAACCCCACATTGGTTTTGGAGATTACTTAAGGACATTTTTTAAAGTATTAAAAAAAAAAAAAAAGATCTAGAAGGTAAAAGGAAACAGACAGGAGGCCTAGAATCTTGATTTATGCTTGTGAACAGAAAGAAATAGATCCACATGAAAAAAACAGATCAATAGATAATGTCAAATGGTTGCTAAGGAGTAGCTGGTGACAGAGCAAAACTAGCAAAAAAGTGACCTTACGAGTCCTGCTAAGTCGAGCTCCTAGCAACACACAATGACATGTATAAGGCACTCAATACATATTTGCTGAGTAAATAAAGAGAGCGCTAACTGAATTAGTGGTTGACGTGCAGGATATAAAAAAGAACACAGGGTGTGCAATCCAAGGGCCTGGTTCTTACTGTAGGTCCATCTCTGGTAGCCGTGTGCTTTAGGGGAGACAGCTTCTCTTCCTCTCCATTT
Source organism: Panthera uncia (assembly GCF_023721935.1). Taxonomy (NCBI): domain Eukaryota; kingdom Metazoa; phylum Chordata; class Mammalia; order Carnivora; family Felidae; genus Panthera; species Panthera uncia. The sequence continues at coordinate 81,443,571 of NW_026057585.1, forward strand.
TCCATGTAAAATGGAACCATAGTACCTACTCTGGCCACTTCACAGGAGTGATAAGGATAAAACAAAATAAAAAACATGAGGATATTTTATAAACTGTCATCCCTAAAGAAATACAAAGTATAAAAGATAATGAAGGGATTAACAAGGAGGTGAAAAGACAACACTAGATGAGATCTTGGTAGAAACAGGTGGGGGGAGTTTTCACAGTTTCAATTCTCTAGAGCACTTTTTAATCAAAAATGACTGATGAAGTTAGAAGTTCAAATACACAAAGGTACTTGAAAAAATAGCGAGATATGATGATTATTACTGTCATTGTTCATCAGACCATTTCTCTACTAAGTGAGGTGGAGGGTAGGATAATGGGTTGACTAACCAGGTCATAAAGAGCCTCACACCTAGCTGATCCTTAATAACTGTTTTTGATGAAATGAAATACACATTTCGAAGCAGCTTTAGAAACAAAGCAAAAACTTGGGAATGCAAGCTGGTGCAGCCACTCTGGAAACCAGTGTGGAGGTTCCTCAAAAAAACTAAAAAGAGAACTAATTACCCTATGACCCAACAATTGCACTACTAGGCATTTATCCACGGGATACAGGTGTGCTGTTTCGAAGGGACACGTGCACCCCCGTGTTTATAGCAGCACTATCAACAGTAGCCAAAGTATGGAAAGAGCCCGAATGTCCATTGATGAATGAGTGGATAAAGAAGATATGGTATATATATACAATGGAGTATTGCTCGGAAATCAAAAAGAATGAAATGTTGCCATTGGCAACTATGTGGATGGAACTGGAGGGTATTATGCTAAGTGAAATTCGTCAGTCAGAGAAAGACAAAAATCATATGACTTCACTCATATGAGGACTTTAAGACACAAAACAGATGAACGTAAGGGAAGGGAAACAAAAATAATATAAAAACAGGGAGGGGGACCAAACAGAAGAGACTCATAAATATGGAGAACAAACTGAGGGTTGCTGGAGGGGTTGTGGGAGGGGGGATGGGCTAAATGGGTAAGGGGCACTAAGGAGTCTACTCCTGAAATCATTGTTGCACTAGATGCTAACTAATTTGGATGTAAATAAAAAAAAAAAAAAAAAAAAAAAAAAACAACAACAGAGCAAAAACTAATTGTACCAGATGTATTAAGCAATGCAAAACAACTTAACCAAAGACCCACAGAAGTGAAACAGCCACAGAACCACTTTAGGAATCTGACAATATCATTTACACACTAAAAGGTTAAAAGAGAAAGAACAATCCTTGGAACACAGAAGTAAAATCGCAGTCAAATATCAAGCTCTATTAAAGCAGTTAAATGACCTGTTTGTAGACATGTTCTTAAATGCAGAAAATCCTAAAGATTCCATGAAACAACTGTTAGAACGAATAATGAATTCAGCAAAGTTGCAGAAATACAAAATCAACACCCAAAAATCAGTTGCATTTCTATACACTAACAATGAGCAATCCAAAATGGAAATTAAGAAAACAATTTCACTGACAATAGCATCGACAAGAATAAACTTACAAGGAGGCAAAAGGACCTATAACCTGAAAAGTACAAAATGCTGCTGAAAGAAATTAAGAAAACCACAAATAAATGGAAAAACACCCATGTTCATGGATTGGGAGACTTAACATGGTTAAGATGTCAATACTACACAAAGCGATCCACAGATCTGATGCAACCCTATCAAAATCCCAGTAACATTTTTCGTAGAAATAAAAAAATCCGTCCTAATGTTCATATGGAATCTCAAGCGATCACAAATAGTCAAAATAATCTTGAAAAAGAAGAACCAAGTTGGGGGACTGACCTATCCTGATTCCAAAACTTACTACAAAGTTAGAGTAATGAAAATCATGTGGCACTAGCCTAAAGACAGACATACAGACCCACTGGATAGCGTAGAGAGCCAGAACTAAATAAACCCTCACATATACAGTTAAATGATTTTCAACAATGATGCCAAGATAAATCAATGGGGAAAAGACAGTCTTTTCAAAAACTGGTGCTGGGAAAATTGGAGATGCACATGCAAAAAAAAAAAAAAAAAAATGAATTTGGAGCCACACCATATACCAAAAAACCCTCAAGATGGATCAAAGACCTAAATAAAGGTATGAGTTAAAACTATAAAACTCTTAGAAGAAAACGGAGAAGAAAAGCTTCGTAACACTGGCTATGACAGTGGTTTCTTGAGTGTGACACCAAAAGCACGTGACACGAAAGGAAAAAATACGTATGCTGGGCTTCATCAAGATAAAAATTTTTGTGCATCAAAACATAATCACAGGGTGCATGGGTGGCTCAGTCAGTTAAGCGTCCAACTCTGATTTTGGCTCAGGTCATGATCTCCTGGTTCAGTTCGTGAGATTTTACTCCGCACCTGCTTGAGATTCTCTCTCTCTCCCTCTCTCTCTGCCCCTCTCTGCCCCTCTTTCTCTCTCAAAATAAACACACACAAAATCATGTGAATGTACTTAACACTGTCACAAAAAACCATACACTTAAAAGTGACTAACATGGGAAGTTTTAAGTGTGTTTTCACCACGAGTTTTTTTTAAACGTAAACATGGAATAAAAACAGGACACTATCAATAGAATGAAAATGCAATTCAGATAATGAAAGAAGTATTTGTAAGAAGTCCTGTAACTAATCAGGGATTGACATCCAGAAAATGTAACAAACTCCCTGAACCTAGTCTACTTGAACCTAGTCTCTGACCACAAAGACTCTATTTTGAAGCACCAGCTACTCATGGCTGACATGCACTGGGCTGTGCTGTATGCTGCCCTCTGTGCTCAGAGTTTTATATGCATTACCTCATCCTAACAACCTTATGAAGGAGATGCTTATTATTCCCATAGCGGGGCACATGGGTGGCTCAGTCGTTTAAGCATGGACTTTGGATCAGGTCATGAACTCACAGCTTGTGAGTTCAAGCCCTGCCTCCAGCTCTGTGCTGACAGCCCAGAGCCTGGAGTCTGCTTCATATTCTGTGTCTCCGTCTCTCTCTGCCTCTCCCTTGCTCGTGCTCTCTCTCTCTCTCTCTCTCAAAAATAAACATTAAAAACAAACAGGGTTCAGAGAAGGTTAGTAGTAATTAGTCTAAGTTCCACAGTGAGAACGTGGCTAAGATTGGAACCTGGGCAACCTGTCTCACAGTCCAGGTTCTAAAGTGCCACTCTTTACTGCCTCCACAAATCCCTCCACATTCACCTGATATTGTATAGCACTGCAAACGAGCATCATGAGACCATGTGACAAAAATGGAAAGGTGCTTATGGCAAAGTAAAAAGAACAGGAAACAAAACTGTACATACATGTTTATTACATGTAGGTGAAACAGGCATCTGAAAACAGAAGTAGTGTGCCACAATAATACATATTCTGGGGGTGCCTGGGTGGCTCATTCCATTCAGCGACTGACTCTCGATTTCGACCTCATGATTTGTGAGGTCGAGCCCCACGTTGGGCTCTGTGCTGGTAGCGTGGAGCCTGCTTGGGATTCTCTCCCCCTCTCTCTGACCCTCCCCCGCTCATGCATGCACACCTTTCTCTCAAAATAAATAAACTTAAAAAAAAATTTTTTAAATATAAATTCTGGCAAAGGAGTGTGGTTATGGGTTGCCTTTCTTTTCTTTTGTTGTACATTTCATATTCTTATCTGTACACGTAATATTCTTATTACAACATTAAGAATAATGTTATAAAATAGTGGAAACTTCCCTTTTCCCTCGTTATAATTTTTTTTTTATTATTTATTTTTGAGACAGAGAGAGACAGAGCATGAGCAGGGGAGGGGCAGAGAGAGAGGGAGACACAGAATCTGAAGCAGGCTCCAGGCTCCGAGTTGTCAGCACAGAGCCCAACACGGGGCTCGAACTCATGGACTGTGAGATCATGACTTGAACTGAAGTCGGATGCTTAACCAACTTAGCCACCCAGGCGCCCCCGCCCTTTTCCCTCTTTAAATCAAGTCCTCAGACCTCTGTGAAGAAGGCTCTAGAAACACTAGCATGAAAAACAAAGGTATGTAAGGCCAAGCCCTGCGTTAAAAAATCAGCAATACTGCAGACAGGATGGGTCGGGGGTTGCCTCTGTGAGGGAGCAAGGCTAAACGTGGCAGTGCTGAAGGTTTGCAGAGGCTCCGAGAAGACAGTGCTGGAAGCAGGGGCTTTTGTAAGTTTCTATTTCTTTGGTTCACAGGAGAACAGTACCGAACAGAAAAATATCTCCACAGTTCTAAATCAGTGTTTTCCAAGTGCCAGTCATTCCTACAATATGACAATTTTTATTCCATGTGTTTACAAACTGCTAATTTTTTACTTAAAATTTTAAAACTTTATTACTTTTCTTTTTACTTTAAGACGTTTTACTTTAAAAACAACAACAACAAAAAAGTTTTACTTAAAAGGGAAACTTTATAACAATAACTATAAATAGAAAGCCTGCATCCCTTGCTGTAAGTAGAAGGGAACTATAAAAATAAATACATAGGGGCATCTGGGTGGCTCAGTCGGTTAAGCATCTTGACTCTTGATTTCAGCTCAGGTCATGATCTTACAGGGTTGTGAGATCCAGCCCCACATCTGGTTCTGGGCTGGTGGTGCAGAGTCTGCTTGGGATTCTGTCTCCTTCTCTCTGCCCTTCGCCTGCTTGTGCACATTCTCTCTCAGAATAAAAATACATCAAGAGACGAAACAATGCTTTAGCTAGATATAATTCACTGCCTGCTAAAAGCAGTAACTGTGGGGTTAGACAGTTTGCTTTCAAGGAGGCAGTTTGGATTTTATTTTAAGTACAGTGGAAAATCACTGAAGGATTTTAAGTAGGAAGACACATGGTCTGATTGGATATCTTAACAACCCTCTCTTGGAAGTTTTTTAAAAATGAGAAAAAAACAAGAAAAGACACAGAAGAACTGAACTGAACAACACCATCATCTACTTTTACCTAAATGACAATCACCAAACGCTACACCCTGATGGAACCCTTGTGCACTACTGATAGGAATGTGAAATGATACGGTCACTGTGAAAAACCGTACGGTGGTTCCTTAAAAAAAAAAAAAAAAATCTAAACAGAATTACCCACTAATCCTGCAACTCCAATTCTGGGTATATACCCAAAGGAACTGAAAGCAGACCTTGAAGAAATATCCGTACAACTATGTTCATAGCAGCATTATTCACAATAGCCAAAGAGTAGAAGCAACCCAAAGTCAATAACAAAATGAACAGATAAACAAAATGTAGTATATAGACACGATGAAATATTATTCAGTCTTAAAACGTAAGGAAAGTGACCCATGCTATAACATGGATGACCCCTCAGGAAAATTTATTAAGTCAAATAAGCCAGTCACAAAAAGACAGGTACTGTGTTACTGCACTTACCTGAGGCACCAACGGTAGTCTAACTCTTAGGGACAGAAAGTGCTATGGAATTGTATGACATTTCTGGACATAAGAGACTCCATTTTGAAGCTCTTTTTTCCTTCCCAAACTGATGAACGCTCGAACTGGGACAGAACGTCAATTGTCTTACAGGCGGTTGCTCATAAAATTTCAACACGGCAACTGGTGTTCGGATCATATGAGGACAGTAAAGTTAATTAATACATACCAGGGCCAGTTTCATTTGACAGCGCAAGTAAAATAATCAGTAAGAGAGTCATCAGAAGTGGCTCAAGCGGTCAACCCCAAACTAGCTGGGTCTTTCTTTTCTTCTCTTCTTTACCTAAATCATGCAGTTACCCCATTTCCATCTCTCTCATAAAAAACCCTGCTTTCCCTAGATGAGTGGGACACTTCTCTGGTTATTCCAAAATCTGTGCTCCCCAGATTGCAATTCTGAGACCCCAAATAAAGGATTTTGCTCTTTTTCAGTTTTGCCCCTCTTCTCAGTTGACAACAGGATGGTGGTTCCCAGGTGCCGGGCGGGGAGAATGAGGAGTTAGCGTTTAAGGGTACAGAGTCTCAGCTGTGCAAAATGAATGGTTCTGGAGACGGTGCCGGTGAGGACAACCATCTGCACTTAATGCCAAAGAACTGTACGCTTAAACATGGCTAAGGCGGTGGGCGCCTGGCTGGCAAAGTGGCAAGAGCATGTGACTCTTGATCTCGGGGTCCTGAGTTCGAGCCCCACACTGGGTGTAGAGATTACTTAATAAAACTTAAAAAAAAAAAAGTTTTTTTAAATGGTGAAGATGGTAAAATTTATGTAATGGATATTTTACCACAATTTAAAGAAAACAACATTAACACCAAATCCAAAGGCTGCAGATTTTGCCTTGAGAAACTCGGTGAGTGGTGATCTATTCACGGAGATAGGGCAGAATGTGGAAAGAGCAGCTCTGGGTAGAAAATACAAGAGTTTTGGGGTGGGGCGCCTGGGCAGCTCAGTCGTTAAGCACCTGACTTCGACTCAGGTCACAATCTCACGGTTCCTGAGTTGGAGTCCCACATCAGGTGAGCACGAGCCCCACTTCGGGTGAGTATGAGCCCTGTTTTGGATGAGCTTGAGCCCTGCTTTGGGTGAGCCCGGCTTCTCTCTCTGTCTCTGCCCCTTGTGGGACTGTCTCTCTCTCTCTGCCCCTTGCTCACTTGTGCCCCACCCCCCCAAATAAATAAAGAGTTTTGGGGTATGTTAAGCCTGATGCAAACTTGACAATTAGATGGAGATGTTAAGTGGGCAGTTAAATTTTTTTTAAGTGTATTTATTCTGAGAGAAAGAGGAAGAGGGTAGGAGAGGGGCAGAGGGAGATGGAGAGACAGAATCCCAAGCAGGATCCGCTGTCAGCACAGAGCCTGATGCGGGGCTCGGACCCATGAACCATAAGATCATGACCTGAGCTGAAATTAAGAGTCTACGCTTAATTGACTGAGCTGCCCAGATGGCCCTAGACAGCTGGATTTCCAAATGTGAAGTTCCAAAGAAAAAGTCAGGGACAGAATTACAGATCTAGACAAAAATAAGGATACAAATACTTAATTGGGGATTATTAGCATATAAATAGGATTCAAAACCACAGGATGGGGTGAGATTACCCAGAGAGGAGGTAGAGAATAGAAGAGGGAGTAACAAGACAACCTTGGAGCACCCCATTATTGAGAGTGAAAGCACAGGGCAAAAAAGCATAATAATGAAAAGAATCAAGCAGTGAGGGAAATAAGGAGATGCTTAAAAAAAAAATCAGATGTCTAGACCTAAGCTTGGGAACTTGGAACTAAGAGGTGAAGGGCAAGTAAAATCCCCCTAGGCTGTGAGAGCTGGGAGGGAATGTGCAAGTGGCAGAGGCAGCGGGAGAAAGGAGGAGAACTGAATATTTGGAAGGTGCCACCGACAGGACTTGGTGACTGACTAGATGTGGGATGGAAAGGAGAGGAAATTAAATGACACGGTGGTTTCTTTTTGGCAGGTTACTGCTGTCATTAAAACAAGTAATACAAGGGGCGCCTGGGTGGCTCAGTCGGCTGAGCGTCCGACTTTGGCTCAGGTCACGATCTTGCAGTTCGTGGGTTTGAGCCCCGCGTCGGGCTCTGTGCTGACAGCTCAGAGCCTGGAGCCTGTTTCAGATTCTGTGTCTCCCTCTCTCTCTGCCCATCCCCCACTTGTGTTTTCTCTCTCTCTCTCTCTCTCTCTCTCTCAAAAATAAAATAAAACAGGGGCGCTTGGGTGGCTTGGTCGGTTAAGCGTCCGACTTCGGCTCAGGTCACGATCTTGCAGTTCGTGGGTTCGAGCCCCGCGTCGGGCTCTGTGCTGACAGCTCAGAGCCTGGAGCCTGTTTCAGATTCTGAGTCTCCCTCTCTCTCTGACTCTCCCCTGTTCATGCTCTGTCTCTGTCTCAAAAATAAATAAAAACGTTAAAAAAAAAATTAAAAAAAAAAACAAGTAATACAAGATGGAAGGACAGAAATAAGGGATTTGGGTTCTTTCTATAGTGGTGGGTCGTGTGTGTGTGTGTGTGTGTGTGTGCGCGTGTGTAGGGAGGAGGGCCAAAGAAGAATGTTAGTCATGACAGCCAACATTAATTGAGCACCTGTCAGTGCTATCTATCTATTTTGGAGAGCTGGGGCATCCGTTTGCAAAGAACACTGTCATCAAGGAGCACAAAAATCCTACGTTGAAAATTAAGGAAGTGAAGTTAGCCCAAAGCCAAACAGGTGGTATGCAGCACAGAGGGCCTCAAACCTGGGTCGGATGGATTCCGAGCCCAATTTTGAGGTACCCATGGGATAGTAGTTAGGGATGCAGGAGTCATCAAGGCAGTTAAAGTCTTAGGAGGGATGTGATCACCCATGGAGAAAATATGCAGGTCAGTGAATTATATTATCCATACACTTGACTAACTCTTACAATGGTACAATAGACCTTTTCCTCATCTACAAAAAGGAAGTAATACCTAATTTGTAAGTAATGCCACTGAAGGCAGTTTTTGTATTCCTAGGGTTGTATTACCTGGAACAAAAAGACCACTCCACAAAAGCTTGCTGAAGTTGTGAAAAACCAAAACCAAAACCAAAACCAAAACCAAAACCAAAACCCAATAACTGGCCACAATTAGAAAATTATTAAACAATATGAGAACAACTATTTCCTGACCAAATTACAGCATAGTTTTTTTTCGTTCCCTCTCTGTGTGGCATGCGACAAATGAACTGGTTCTTCCTGCACCACAATAGTGTCTGTTTTATGAATTGTTCTGTGACAAGTAGTACATGGGAGACAGAACTCAGTGAGACAGGACCTCTTACCTACTACTGAAAGGTTAAGTAGATCTGGAAAGACAATGTGATACAATGTATCAAGAGCCTCAAGGCCTTAACTCAGTAATCTTATTTAGGAATTCATCCAAAGAAAACATTAAGAGATGTGGCCAAAGGTTTAGGTTAGAAGTAATAAAATATCCAACCACAGAAAAATTATTAAATAAGCCATCATACAGACATAGGGTAGAGCATCATATGTGGCTCTCAAATCAAGTTTTTGAAGAACACTTAAAAATACGAGAAAATGATTTTGATAAATATAATGAAAAAAGTAGAATATAAACTAGACTGAGTACGACCATCATTCTGAGTTTAAATGTAGATGTAGCTATCTATTTATCATTACCCAGCAAAAAGATTACAGGAGATCATAATATTCTTTGTTTTTCGGGATTTCTAAAATTTCTGCAGAAGGTACATTTTCATTTTACAACTCAAAAATGTATGGTAAATAAAATTAAAGACAGCACTCACCTTCTTTCTTTTTCTAGAAGAATTCCTTGTGGGGTCAGGCTTCTCAAACTCTGCTGACTTTGCCTCTTCCTTCTCCTCTTCTTCATCTGGTATCAGAGAATATTTGGTCCCTCCTGGTTGCATAAAACAATCCTTTGCAAAGTGGCCTGCAGAGGAGAGGCAGAAGAGGTAAGGAGGGGAGAAGGAGCCTCTCCGCTCAGCATGTGGACCTTCCCCAGAGGCTCCTGAAAGGGGCTAGCTGGTCCAGGAGGTATGACTGAATTCGCTCAGAGCAGCTTCTGGGTTAAGAGCAGATTTTTCTGGCACCTCAAGATGGCATTGCTCACGCAGCCAGAGTCAGGCCAGCATCTGGTCCTAGAGCCGGGGGAACCACTGGCACTCCTGTGGACGTGGCAAAGGAGATGAGGAAGCAGGTCTGTGCTTCCTTCCACTAGCAATGGGGCTTAGTTATTTTTGAAGATCTATTTGGAACTTACTCCTGACATCCAAAGGCTGCTCCAGAGAGAATGCTTAGCAGAGGGAGCTGAGTGGCAGGCCAAGCCCTGCAGGAAGACAGCTCTTAGGCAGCCGGCAGGAAGGTGGCATTCGCCTCCGAGCTAACACACTGAGACAGGCAGTCACCTGGGGGCACTCAACATCCAGACGGTCAGGTCTGGCAAGGGCCTTAGAGATCATCAAGTCCAACACCGCATGTGCAGAGGATATGAAGGCCCAGAGTAGAGAAGTAGCTCAATGTCACAAAGAGAGCAGCGGAGCTAAAAGTTACCCCAGGTTCCTGCCTCCCTGCGCTGTGCTCTTCTGGCTGCACCAAGACCGACCACCTTGGGTCTCTGCTGACTGGGCCCAATTCTGCGTGTTATATTCTCTGCCCCACGTAACACCTGGAGGACGCAAGCCGAAGGTAAGAGAACCCCACTCCCCCGGAGCCTAATGTGCTGTCAGGGGGCCCTTTAACAGCTGCCACGGAGCTGGTTTTGTCCAAGCCTGCTACAGACCCTGTTTCGGGGGCACAGATGATCCCATGAGATCATCAAAAAGCTCTGTGTCAACTACTTTGCAACTCTGAATCCAGAAGCTGGATGGTGCCTCCAAGGGGAATACAGCATTAAGTTTTCCAAATATCTGGACTGTTCCCACAATCCCCCTGAGGAGGTATTCTTTCAATTTTATTTTTCCCTTCCTCCCTCTACATTAATGGTAAGCAGGGGCTTAAACCCCACCACAACAATCGGGGCACAAATCTGCTATAGAAAATTCAAGAGAGAAGGGTAAAAGGAAGGCAAGGGAGATGGGGTGACAAATTGAGGTCACTCTGAAATGAGACGCTGGCAGTCCCTCTCATGATAGCTCCGGAGAGGGAAGTCAGGCTGAGTGAGCTCTTTAACACCCGAGTAAGACTAGAAGAAACCTGAGGAGGCAGCTTCAAGGAAGAGGCCAGCCTGTGTTCTTTATTACTCAAAGGGTACTGTATTTGGAACTCTGAAGTTAAAGAGATAAAGAGGGGAGCAAGAAAGGGTTTGACTTGGATCCTTGAGGAATGTATTTCCAAGTCACTTCGTTTCTGCAGAATAATAATGGTCCTTGGAGGTAAAACTTTACGGTGCTCACCATAATCCAACACTCTCCCCCCTCCTGGCATAGTACATGGGGACCTTGCCTGGACAGGGCATCAGCCGTGAAGAGGGGGAGCGGGGTGACAGTATAGTATTCAGCGGGGCCAGCATTCCGAAAAGGAAACAGGAAGAGCACGAACTCTGGTGACAGTCTAGTAGGAATAAGAGCAGGAGCAGGTGAGGCCATCGCCAGACTAAAAAGCAGGGTGAGCCACATGCAAACCAGGCGGCCTCCCGCATCCAGCAAGGGGCCATCACAAGGAGAGGAGGACTGGCACGGCAGAGGCTTCACCTTACCTTTACAGCCACACTTCTTGCAGGTGGTGTTCAGGACAGCCTCGAGGGTGATCTTCTGCCCAGTGTAATCCTGGAAGGACCGCCTCCGCCTCTCTTCCTGCCTGTAACGAAAAGGACACTGACTGACGGCCCTCTTAAGAGATGTGCCAGAGATACTAGAAGGTAATGCCGTATACTGGTTTTTTGTTTTGTTTTTTGGCAGGTAGAAGGAAAAAAGAAGGAAAAGCGTCGTGCATGAGGAGACAAGCAGTGAAAGCAGCGCCATGAAACAGATGATTTTTTTCATTCAGGACAGGCTCTGAATTAATAATTATGAACGAGACAACTTCAGCTCACCGAAGCACAGAGGATAAAGCTGTAATTACTCACCTCACTAAGCCCCCTATAACCCTGACAAGGTCACTCCTGGGGTTTAAAAGACCTCCAAAGGCTTCCTAAAAAATCAGGTCCAAATCCCTTACTTTGGTGCTTGAGGCCTTTCCCAGTCTGGCTCTAACCTGCTTCTCTGGCCCCATCTTTACTTGTACGAGATGCTCTAGCCAAACAGGTTTAGTTTGCCTTCTCCAGATGGTTCGCTGCCCTCACCTGGGCAGTTCCCTCCCCCTGGAATGCTGCCTCCCCTCTCTCCTCCCACCTCACCACCCCCAAACATCTCAAGGCTCAGTCAATGACCATCTCTCCTTCTATCAGGTCTTCTCCCGAGCCCTCAGCCAGGATTCATCTCTTTGTTCACATTCCTGTAGCGCTTCTTAAAAGTTCTAAAGGTACTACTAAGGTATATGTGCAAAAAAGGCGTTCATAAGCATACAGCTTGACCGGCTTTCACGATCTGAACACACCTAGGAAACCAGGATTCAGACAAGGAAACAGAACGTGGCCAGCACCTCCAAAGCCCCGCTAGTCACCATGCCTCCCCCAAGGGTAACCGCTACTCTCATTTCTAACAGCACAGTTTCATGGATTTTTGTAAATTATGTGAAGGGAATCCTAGAGTACGGACGCTTCTCTGTTTGGCTTCTTTCACTGGTTTGGGAGATTCATCTGTATTGCTGTGTGCACTTATGCGTCACCAATTCTCGCTGCTGCAAAGTATTTAGCTGTCGAGAGGTATCTGAGTAGTCTCTATCAGGAACAGTGCTTCTGTGAACTTTCTAGCACGTCTTTCAGTGAACAGATATATACGCAGTTCTGTTGGGAAATGCCTACTTCCAGGGAGCAGAGGAACAGTATACTGGGCTGTAGGGCATCAGCTGTAGCAGACGCTGCCGGCCGGTTTTCCGTGGCGCTTACCAATTACACTCCTACCAGCTGCCATGGCTTTCTTTGACCTTTACTGTAACACACAGTACCTGCACAGAGTGGGCACTCAGGAATGTTCGATCGCAGAGTGTTACCCTCGATCACTCTTTCTTTCAAACTCAAACTGTAGTCAAACACACTTCACTCCCAGCGCACATCACACTTTATAGCCCGATCCCCTGACGTTTCTTCTCTGGACTGTGAGCCCTTTCTACAACACCTTACTTGTCTTTGTTCTCCCAGCACCTTAGCCCAAGGCTTAGCAAGCGACCACATCAATGAGTGAATGCTGAAATTTCTGTGGTCTTGACCCCAAATGTTTTTTCTTTACCTAAACCTCTTTAACTTTGAACACTGACTTCACCTAAGCTTTTCCAACTATTCTCCAGGTCTCTAGAGAGTCCAGCAAAACCAGAAATATTTTGCCAAAAACGCCCCCTCACCCAGTGAAATGCAGGATGACCATATCAAAGCAGAACAAAACTGCCCACCTCACATATTTTAGTTCACAGTTTCATGGGATACGCAGGCTCAAGAGAGGAAACAGAAAAGACCGAGATACTCCGTATTCTGTCCTGGTCATTCTTCAGTTCAGCTCCCACACATCTTCTCTAACATGTTCCCTGCTACCACAGGCAGAGTTAATGACTCTTCTGTGCTCCCACACCGGTTTACTCTCTGAGCATTTTGTTACATTTGTTTACATTTTGGCTCACCCTGCTACCCCGAGCAGGACTTCAAAGATAAAGTCCATGTCTTACTTTTCCCGATATCTGAACAGCAAGCATGTTCTCTAGCATACCGCTGTCCCACAGAATGCAATGATGGACAAGTTCTCCAAGTTTATGTCTGTACTGCTGACTAATATTTATATCTGTGGCCACTGAGCACTTAAAATGTGGTTAGTGTAACTGACAAATTAGATACTAAATTTTATTTAATTTTAATTTACATTTAAATAACCATACGTAACTTAGTGGCTACCTAGTGGGACAGTGCAGACAAGCGTCATAAGTTCTGAAAATGTCTGCTCAAATCCCCAGCTTTTGTCCTAGGATAATCTTAAAGAATAGGGGGTCACTGTCTAGCATGGGTCATGGGAGAGGGTCCTTTCAAAGAGTAAAGCTTGAGTTACAGAAACCAAGGTGAGGGGACACCTGGCTGGCTTAGTGGGTGGAGCATGTGACTCTTGAGCTCGGGGTTGTGAGTTCAAGCCCCATGCTGGGTGTGGGGATTACTTAAAAAAATAAAATCTTTAAAAAAACAAAAACAAAAACGGGTGCCCGGGTGGCTCAGTTGGTTGAGCATCATGACTTCGGTCATGATCTCACGGTTCGTAAGTTTGAGCCCCACATCAAGATCTCTACGCAGATCTCCATGCAAGATCTCAGCACAGAGCCCGCTTTGGAAGCTCTGCCTCCCCTGCCCTTCCCCCCTCACACTTTCTGTCTCAAAAATGGATAAACACTTATTTAAAAAAAAAAAAAGGTGAGGTGAGTAGAGAGAGAAATGGGAGTTACTTGTCAAGAGGCATAAAGTTTCAGTTAAACAAGATGAACTAAGTTCTAGAGCCCTGCTGTACAACACCGTACCTAGTAAACAATACCATAAGTACACTTAAGATTTTGTTAAGAGGGTAGATCTCATGGTAAGTATTCTTCCCACAATAAAACTCATTTTTCTTAAAAACCAGGGCAGGATCTTGGGGACATAACTTGAGAAAGTCACACACTTCATGGCGTTCAGATGTCCTTATCTGCGGAGCTGAGTTTCAAGTGACTATGAGCTGCAGCTTAAACAAATCCTCATTATAATCAATTCCAATATTCTGTGGGTCCTAACATACTACAAGCCAAACGTAAGTCCCACTTAATACTCAATTCAACAAACGTGTCATTTACCACATCTCCCTTTCTGTGCTGTCATCGCGCTGCTTTAGGCTTCTAACTACATCACATCTAAATAGTAATAATCCCCTCACGGGTCTCCCTGCCTCCAAGTTTCCTCCTCCAATCCATCCAGTGCACATAGTTGAATTAAACTTTCTTTTTTTCAGTTCAACTATTAAGTAGGCATCAGTGCGAGTACTAGGGATATGAGTAAGTACGTTAAAATGACAGAACATGGTCCTTCTCCTCAAGGAGCTAACAGACTAGTAGCAGAGGGAGACATACACACGGGTAACTACAGTGGTGAACCATAAATACTCTTTTTTTTTTTAAGTTTATTTATTTATTTTGAGAGAGAGAGAAAGCATGAGCGGAGGGGCAGAGAGAGAGGGAGAGAGAGAGAGAATCTCAAGTAGGTTCTGCACGGTCAGCGCGGAGCCCCAGGCGGGGCTCAAACTCACAAACCGTGTGATCACGACCTGAGCCAAAATCAAGAGTCAGATGCTTAACAGACTGACCCACCCAGTTGTCCCCCATAAATACTCCTCTAAAAGACTATGCTATACTGGCTAAACCTACCTGGAAACTGTCTTTCACCCTTTCCATTTACAGATTCACTTTAACACTCTGGGACTGAAGGGACGAAATGTAAGACATATATTGATGAAAAACAAAAGGCAGCTGACAGACTGGGTGGCTGGAGACAGCATGAGCATACTGAGCATAAGAAGGCAAGGTCAGAGAATGGGACATGAGGGGAGATTAATCTGATCAGGTGCCTCTACTCCTCCTCAAAGGCTTTAAGAAAATTAATACTACTCTTTGGCTGATAGTCAAGTCAAAGCTCTCTACAATCTGACCCCAACATACCTTTCAAGCCCTACATTCTAGACCTTGACCACACCCCCCTCTTTTTTTTTAATTTACATCCAAATTAGTTAGCATATAGTGCAACAATGATTTCAGGAGTAGATTCCTTAGTGCCCCTCACCCATTTAGCCCATCCCCCCTCCCACAATCCCTCCAGTAACCCTCTGTTTGTTCTCCATATTTGAGAGTCTCTTTGTCCCCCTCCGCTTCTATATTATTTTTGCTTCCCTTATGTTCATCTGTTCTGTGTCTTAAAGTCCTCATATGAGTAAAGTCATATGACATTTGTCTTTCTCTGACTAATTTCGCTTAGCATAATACACCCTAGTTCCATCCATGTAGTTGCAAATGGCAAGATTTCATTCTTTTTGATTGCTGAGTAATACTCCATTTTGTGTGTGTGTGTGTGTGTGTGTGTGTGTGTCTGTGTATCACATATATCCATATATATCCACATATATCCATCAATGCACATTTGGACTCTTTCCATACTTTGGCCATTGTCGACAGTGCTGCTATAAACATTGGGGTGCACGTGTCCCTTCGAAACAGCACACCTGTATCCCATGGATAAATGCCTAGTAGTGCAATTGCTGGGTCATAGGGTAGTTCTATTTTTAATTTTTTGAGGAACCTCCATACTGCTTCCAGAGTGGCTGGACCCCCCTCTTTTCTTAAACAAGACTCCTAAATGTGCCCTGTGTTTTCCTGTCTCATGCCTTTCCTTAACCTCTTTCTTCTATATGGAATAGCACTCCCTTCCCTGCTGCCTGACAAAATTGTATCCATTCTTCTAGACCTAGCTCAAATGCAACCTCTCTTCTAACCATCAGGGACTGAAACTAACTTGTCCTCTTTAAGCTAATTCCTAGAATTCTTCCTTTAATCCATTCTTTTGGCATTTATCCCACTTGCCTTCTATTAAAGTTATTTGCATAATGATATCATTACACTAGGCCCTAAGGCCCTTAGGCAGAAACCTGGGTATTGCCACTGCACCTAATGTAGAACACGAACCTCTAAGATAATTGTTGAATAAACGAGTAAAAGAAAGCCCCAGCTAAATGAGCGATACGCATCAGGCACAATGGGAGATAAGAAAGAGGTGCAACCCCTGTTCTCCTGGGTCTTACATATTCTTTCAAAAGAAAAGGTGTGCTAACCACAGAGAAAAATGAGATCTTTGAAAACAATAACTACAATGGGGTGCCTGGGTGGCTCAGGCACTTGAGTGGCAGACGTCAGCTCAGGTCATGATCTCACGGCTTGTGAGTTCGAGCCCTGCATTGGGCTCTGTGCTGTCAGCTCAGAGCCTGGAGCCTACTTTAGATTCTGTGTCTCCCTCTCTCTCTGTCCTTTCCCTGCTCTCACTCTGTCTCTGTCTCAAAAATAAAGATTAAACAAGATTAAAGAGGGGTGCCTGGGTGGCTCAGTCCATTGAGCATCTGACTTTGGCTCAGGCCATGATCTCTTTCATGAGTTCGAGCCCCACATCAGGTTCTGTGCTGACAGTGCAGAGCCTGGAGCCTGCTTCGGATTCTGTCTCCCTCTCTCTCTGCCCTTACTCTGCTCACACTCTATCTCTCTCTCTTTCTCAAAAATAAATAAACATTAAAAAATTTTTTTTAAAAACCCCAATAACTACAAGTAGCCACCATCCGTTAAGTTTCTACTGTAAACTAGATGCTAATCTGGCTCTTTACAACAAACAAGACTGTATCGAGATCATTCCATCATTTCTGAGATGTAGGTATCATTCTCTCCAACTGATAGTGAAGAAGCTGAGGTTCAGAGACTCAAGGTGGTCTGTTCAAGGCCATACATCAGCTTGTAGCAGAACTAGGACTCTTTCTGCTTTACGTAGAACTCTAAAACCTCTTATCATTCCACTATACCATGCTTCTTTCCTGGATGCAACTCTAGAAATAGTTTACAAGTTACTGTTCAGCCACTTGGTTATTACTAGAAATAGCCTACACACAGAAACATGGACACCCCCAAAACCAAGTAAATGCCAAACTTAAAATAACCTTACTGAGCTCTGAGTTATAAAACATTTCTACTGTAACCGAAAAGTATTCTGTCAATAATCAGACTTACAAATGTCAATATTTGGAGACAAAACGATAGAAATATGGAAAAACTCTTAAGTCACATGCAACAGCTAGAAGCATCATGTGTCAAAAACAAGCATTAGCCTTAATGTCAAGGAAACCTAGACTCAGGTCCTTGACCCACTATAATTTGCTACTAACCACAGGCAAATTATTTATCACCAAGCATTAAGTTCAAAGTTAGGAATCCAGGGGCACCAGGCTGGCTCAGTCAATGGAGCATGTGACTCTTGATCTCAGGGTTGTAAGTTCAAGCCCCACAATAGGTGTGGAGATTGCTTAAAAATAAAATCTTCAAAAAAAACCAACCTCCCCCCCGCCCCAACTAGGAATAAAAAGTAAAATGAAGATAATACACATTTGGAGGTTATTATGAGAATCAGATACACAAATGTATGTAAACTGCCTTGCATAATGCCCGGCACATAGTATGTATCCAATAAAAATCAATTCCTTCCCTTTTAGGTAAAATTCTTATGTATCCAAACTGATTTTGCTTATGGGACGTGTGGGTGGGTGGCTCAGTTGGTTAAGCATCTGACTTCAGCTCAGGTCATGATCTCATAGTTCGTGAGTTCAAGCCCCACATGGGGCTCTGTGAGGACAGCTTAGAGCGTGGAGCCTGCTTCAGATTCTGTGTCTCCCTCTCTTTCTGCCCCTCCCCCACTCGTGCTCTGTGTGTGTCTCTCCCTCCAAAATAAACATCAAACTGATTTTGCTTAGAACTATAAACACAGGTTTCCAAACTTTTCCCCACCAAGATCCCACACAAACATTTATTTTTTTATTTTTTAAATTAATCAATAACATAATTCCACTGAGAGCACCCGATTAGCCTGAGATAAACAATTTGCTATTTTAACAATATCCAAAGCAATAAAATAATGTTTGTTTGTTTTTTTTCTTTAGAGAGAGCGTGTGTGCAAGTGAGGTAGAGGGGCAGAGGAAGAGAGAGAGAGAATCCCAAGTAGGCGCCAAGATCAGCACAGAGCCTGATGCAGGGCTCGATCCCACAACCCTAGAATCAGGACCTGAGCCAAAATCAAGAGTCAGACATTCAACCAACTGAACCACCCAGGTGCTCTAACGTATGGTTAACCTGAAGGTAAATGCATGATTTGGCGGGCTTTCTGAAATGCTGGAAACAGTTCATAAACCCTTCAGGGAACCTTAGGGAACTAGGAACCTCTAATCAGAAATCCCACTGGCATATATTCAGAAAAGACTTTGAGACAGATAGCAAATTCCCTTGTATCACCAGACATTAGCCTACATGGATAGCAAATCTTCCATTTCTAAATGAAAGGTCCGAAGAGCCAAAAAAACTAAGATGTGGTGTTCAGAACAGTTATCCCAAGATGTGTTGCTTCTAGATTACCCTACCCTCCCACATGGTCTCTGTCTTCTTTGAGCCCCAGTGCTAGGAGACAAGGAACAGGTGCTTCATGAATGCTTGTTGGCTGACTGGTTAAAGGGCTAATGCAGAAAGAATAAGGGGAAGGAAACAAAACCACTGATGGAGCACTTCTGTGCTAGGAGCTTGGCATGTTAGCATTCCATCCTAGAACTCTACACAGCACAGTGTGACCTACACTTTAGACCTCTAAATCCAAATATCACCAAGGCTACTTAACTCCTCAATATCAGAGACTATGTATGGTAGAGTTCCCAGGTCAGTCTGATTCACTACAGCATTCTTTAGTTTGAGAAGTAGAAGGATTTTAGCCTTTCCAAACCTTTTACCTACTCAATGATAACGTTGTTGGGGTCAAGGTCTTTCCCAGTCCCTTGGTTGACGACTTTCATGGAGAGGGATACTTTTATCCTATCATTTTTCATCTGTAAAAGACAAAAGGCAAAGTCACCAAAAGTTAAGAGTACATCATTTAGACTGCTGATCTACAATTATCTAACTAAGAATCAAAGCTTTTATCATCATAACAAACACTGAGCTCCTCTAATGGTTGAGGTCCTGTACTAGGAACACTGGGAGTACTAATGAGAATAAATAGATCTTGTGGCAGAATAACTATAGGAAATAGTTTTTACCTTATTTTTGTTCCTCTGGGGAGGAAAGACAGAAATGGCTGCTCAGAAATTCAAGGCCTGTGGAGGTAGCCAGGCAGAAAAATAAAAGCCATTTTTCAGGTTCAGCATAATGATTAGTTCAGAGATCCATGAGCGCAGAATGGGTTTCTGAAACATTCCAGACTAGACTAGATCCTCCTTTGGACTTGGTCTAGAGCATCTTTCTTTTCTTCCTTTCTTTCTTTCTTTGTTTCTTTGTTTCTTTCTTTCTTTCTTTCTTTCTTTCTTTCTTTCTTGTTTAAAAATTTTTATTTATTGATTTTTAGAGCATTTTTAAACAGGAAGGTGATTGTTAGCCATATTGGTCTTCTTTTGCTCCCTCCAACCCTTGCAGCCCTTCTCCATTTCAGGGTCTTTGCATCAGCTGCTCTCCTGGCCTAGAACATGCTTATCCCAGCTTCTCATGTGGCCACTGCCTTTTTCTTTAGGTCTCAGCTCATGTGTCATTTCCTCAGAGAGCCTGTGCCTGACCACTAAATCTACCTCTGACGCTGCCTGAGCCCATTACAGCACTTATTAGAACTTCCAATTTTAAAACAAATGTTTATATTTATTTGAGAGACAGAGAGAGAGAGCACACACATGCAAGCAGGGGAGGGGCGGCAGTGGAACAGAGGATCTGAAGAGGGCTCAGATCCTAAGCCACCCGGGCACCCCTAACTTACAATTATTTTATACATATGCTTGCTCATTTTAATGTTTGTGTCTTCCGGTTACATTCTGTATAAGCTCCATAACAGCTGATGTCACCTAGGTCTGTTTCGCTCTTATATCCCTCAGACTAGTACATGAAAGCACTCAAACATTATTGAATGGCGTCTCTTTCAGCCCTATCTGCCCCGCCGTTCTCCGGTGGGGGTCTCAGCGTCTGATCACATTTCTCCTGTAGGTTGCCCACACCCGCAGCCCACATGCCCTCAAGGGAGTTGCTGTTAACAGGGTCCTTCAGACTTTTCTCACTTCCCTCACACTGCCTGGTGCCAGGTATTAGGATCAATAATGGTCAACTCTGTGTCTGCCCTTGTTTGGGTCCAAACTGAAGTGTACCTGGCAGCTGTTCTCTGAAGTTTGATAAAGACTCGTCCCAGCAATTAAGCTGCCTTCTCTTTCTTTGGTTCTTTTTTCTTCTGCTTTTTTTTTTCTTGCCACTGGCCATTTGGATAAACTTCAGGGAGGAAAGTCTTATAAACGTGTACTTATTGCACCACTCTTATTACAGGTTATACCACGTTCCTTCTGAGTTTACAGGACAGCGGGCCAGAAGGTTTCAATTCAGGACAGAATTCAGCGGCAGGATTCAAAAATAAGATCATCAGCCACAGTTAATAACATATACACATTCACCATCTTGCCCCTAGTTTTTCTTCATTCCTTCTCACCACATGAAAGTTGCACAGAACCTTACCTCTCGGCCAATAAGCTTCACCCACACTTTGTCCCCGACATCTACTATCTCAGAAGGCTTATCCACACGACAGGAGGACATGTGAGTTCGATGGACCAAACCTGGGCACGAGAGGAAATGAAGTAAAGCACAGGGTATATCTGGTATTTATACTCTAAATAACAAGGTAAGGAGAAAATGGGAGTGGAGAATTCATTGCAAAATGTCTGTTAATTTAAAACTTTAAATTAAGACGATGTGGGATCATGTTTGTAGCTAATCAACAAATATTCTTTAAAAATAATGCTCAGGGGCGCTTGAGTGGCTCAGTCGGTTAAGCGTCCAACCTCAGCTCAGGTCATGATCTCGAGGTTTTGGAGTTTGAGTCCCACATTGAGCTGTCTGCTGTCAGCACAGAGCCCGCTTTGGATCTTCTGTCCTCTCTCTCTCTCTGCCCCTCCCCGACTTGCATGCACACACACACACACACACTCCCCGACTTGCATGCACACACGCACACACACACACACTCTCTTTCTCTCTCAAAAATATACATTTTAAAAAATAAATTAAAAAAATAATGCTCAATGTTAGCAAACATGTGATACAATAACCACACTTACACTAGTAAAAACACAAGTCAATGAAAGTCTCTGAAAGCAAGGGCATCAAGATGTTTTTACCTTTGATGCACGAATATCATCATTAGAATTTTTCCAAAAGAAAAAACCCAATAAAGGCAAAAGACCTATGGGTATGGAAAAATACCTGCAGTATTATTATCTAGAAAAGTTTTTAAAAACCTATAAGGCAACCTAAATGATTAGCTTGGTAAACCGTGGTAAATCAACCAAATGGAAAAGTAAGCAGCCATTTAATTTACAATTATGGAAAATAATTATGAGAAATAAGTGAAAAAAGAAAATCTAAACAAGGTGCTATTTTTAACCTATTAAATTAGCAAAATATTTAGAAAATAACAATACCCACTGGTGAGAGCATAGTCAAGTAAGAAATATTGCTAGGGCTAGTATAAAATTTTAGAAATCATTTAGCAATCACTATCAAGAGTGGTAAAAATATTTAATAAAATTTGTTAAAAGTTAGGGGCACCTGGATGGCTCAGGTGGTTAAGCGTCCAACTTTGGCTCAGGTCCTGATCTCACGGTTTGTGAGTTCAAGCCCTACATCGGGCTCTCTGCTGTTAATGCAGAGCCTGCTTCAGATCCTCTGTCTCCCTCTCTCTCTGCCCCTCTCCCCACTCATACGCGAGTGCGCACGTACTCTCTCTCAAAAATGAACATTAAAAAAAAATTAAAAGTTAAACAATAGTCATTAAATAATTTAATAAAATATTTGTAATAGTTATCCTTTTCCTGTCTGTCCAAACTCCTTTCCTGGGAGAACCACCTTCCCTATTTTCTTTTTTTTTTCTGTTAGACAATTTCAGATTTTTAAAAAGTTTTTATTTATTTATAATCTCTACACCCAATGTGGGGCTGGAACTCATGCCTCTGAGATCAACCTCAGATTTTTATGGAAAAAGTTATTAAAGCATTAATCAATATCACCTTCCCTGCTTTCTAAAATAAATCTGGTCAGTTCATGTGATTTGGTCGAAGCTGACACAACACCCAACTATGGACACATGACAACAAGCTTAGTCAATCAAGATGCCTCACCCAGCTAGCCACAGTAATTGATTGGCTCAGGGATAGACATGAGACATTAGCTAAATCAATTCATCCTTTTCAAGATGTTGGGATTACGAACTACAAAAATTTACCAATGCCCATATTAACCACCAGGTGGCAAGATGTGACCAAAGGTAAGAGACCAAGCCCTCAGGGTGTAATCTCAGCACCTGATAGAGCCCTAGGGAAGCCAGATTTATCCTGCACATCCCAATGGGAAGAGTCAAAACATTTCTCAACTGTTTCTGTCCCTTGCAACCAAGAGTTCTGACTAAATTAATTTGACCCATAATCACTTCTGGGAATCTGTCCAAAGGAAGTAATCATATACACAGAAAAAGTGATATGCATCAGGAAAAGTGACATACATAAAAATACTCATGTATTTGTAAGACAAAAAAATTAGAAACAACCTAATATTCAACAACAGAGCAATGGTTAAGTCAACTGTGGTACAGCCATTGAATGGTCCATTAAAAATATTGCTCAAAAGATGATGTAAAAATATATCCATAATTCATTCTTTAGTAAGCAAACATCTGATTGCCGACTCTGTGTCAAGCACTGAAAACAACCAGCATTTTCCCATGTAAATAACAAAATACAACACAAAATTTTATACAGTATGACTACAAATGCTTCAAAAAGATTTTAAAGGTCAGAATGATCCAAAATGCTGTAACAACGATTATACTAGTGTACAAGATTACATGTTCATTTTTTTCTTTATTTTCAAGTGTTTCAATAAAGAAAATTGTCTCTATTCTGGGGGAAATAGATACAATATACAATTATTTTGAATGAACATAAATCAGGAATGTAACCTAGAGAAAAAACCGGTAAGTCAAAGAGTTACGTCTAAAATGACTGCCCTTCCTTAAGTTTCCTGGGGGAATTATTAGCCTGTATTCTCTCTCTCAAGCTGTCTTGCACATGTGTGTGCCCACAAAGTCATCGGCACGGCAGGCACACGCCTGTAATTAGAAGCACCTGGCCTCTGCTTAGAGCTCCTACTGGAAGTCCCTGCTTGCTCTGACCACCGTCACTGGGTCTCACCTACCTATGTCGGCTCATTCTGGAGGTTGATAGCCTATGAAGAACTCTGGGGCCTCCAAAATGTGTTATATACATCTTATATGTTCTTATGTTTTTAATTTTAGACACATCACGTAACCTCCAAATTGGATAAAATTTGTGAAGCTGTGTTTTTTTCCCCCATGATGGTGTAATGGGCAGAGCTGCCTAACTGGGAAGTCTAGAGGGGAAATCCAGATGATCTGAAGGAAAGGGAAAGCTTTCCCTTTGACATTTTTTGACTGCAACTGTCCTCTCATGTTAAAATTTACTTCTTTCCTCTGTTAATGAAAGTTATGAAGGAAATTAATGTTGAACCTAATAATACTTGAGATTTTTTTTTTTCCCTTTCCTAAAACAGAAGGTCTGTACCACAAACAAGGAAATAATGGCACTAACCATTTGTCCTCCCCTCTGATCCCAAAGTAGGATATTTTTTGGTCCAGGCATCTCTCCTGGTTCAATAAGGTATTTCTCAAAGTATTAGTAGTGAAAAATTGAAAACAACTTAAAACAATTATGTGGTACATCTGAATGACAGAATAATGTCATTTAAACGTTTACAAAAGTATGTTAAACAATGGAGAAATGTTTAAGGTTCACTAAGTGTAAAAAGCTACAATGTATATATAGACACTATAATCTTAATCTCAGTATGTCAAATTTTATGTACGTGTGACTAATAAAGAAATATACCAAAATGTTAATAGCACCTGTCTCTGTGTGGTAATGGTATCATATAATTCCTTTAAAGTTTTCCCCCTTGGGGCGCCTAGGTGGCTCAGCTGGTTGAGCACCCAATTCTTGATTTCAGCTCAGCTCCTGATCTCACGGTCCATGAGTCTGAGCCCTGCATCGGGCTCTGTGCTGATAGGTGACAGTGATGGTGCAGGGCCTGCTTGTGATTCTCTCTCTTTCTCTGCCCCTCCTCCACCCACATGCACGTGCTCTCTCTCTCTCTCTCTCAAAATAAATAAATAAAATAAACTAACTAAATAAACTTAAGGCCCCTGGGTGGCTCAGTCAGTTAAGCATATGACTTTGGCTCAGGTCATGATCTCACCGTTTGTGAGCTCGAGCCCCACATCAGGCTCTCTGCTGTCAGCACAGAACCTGCTTCAGATCCTCTGTCCCCCTCTCTCTGCCCCTCCTCCACTTGCACTCTCTCTCTCAAAAACAAATAAACATTAAAAAATAAAAATAAATAAACTTAAAAAAAATCCCCCTTAATTTTCTATAGTAAGCATGTAGTATTTTTATTTTTTTAAGTTTATTTTGAGAGAGACAGAGAGAGAGAGAGAGAGAGAGAGAGAGAGAGAGAATCTCAAGCAGGCTCTGCACCGTCAGCGTGGAGCCTCATGTGAGGCTTCAACTCACGAACCATGGGATCACGACCTGAGCCCAAGTCCGACGCTGAACCGACTGAGCTAACCAGGCACCCCAGCGTGCAGTATTTTTAATCATAAATATCTTAAAAGCAAAATGAAAAATGATATGTGTACTATGACCAAAATAAAACTATGTCTCATATAGACTCAGACTAAAGAGGAATATAAAAAGCTATGCTAAGGTGCAGGATTTTTATAGTTGAGACATTAATGCTTATGGGGTGAATTAAACAAGGGAAATGGTCTAGCCGTCGGTCTTGAATGCAGATGTCAGGTGGGCAGTTGGATATGTAAGTCTATCAAAGTTCAGAGGATGTGTATGAACTGAAGATACAAATATGTGTAGGAGTCTTCAGCATACAAATGTTTATGTACTAAAATATATTAACCAGATTGTCAACTTAGTGATTGGTACAGGGATAGACACAATTCACCAGTTTATCAATTTACAACAGAGGACATACTTTGTTTATTCCTAGTTCTCATCTCATAAACTACCCACCACTGCTCCAGTATCAAATACCTAAAAAAATAGATAAGTGATTAGAAACTGCTTCAACACAGAATCAGAACAAAAAGGAGATAAATGTTTTAAGATAGGTTTACAGTCCACAAAAGTTTAATGGACTTATCACTTCCTCATAAAAGAATCCATCCCTCTCCAGTTCCTGGCATCAGATTCATTTCTGCCCTAAATAAGGTAAGACAAACACTGCTATCTTTAGATTCTCGGACTTTCTTTTACTATGTTCCAGGCTGACAACCCCCACCTGCTCATATAATCTCCCCCTACATAGAATGATAGTCAATTAGATTTCAGTCTCCTGAGTTATAATTTCATTCCAATCCTTTTTCCCTGGAATCACACCCAAATTATCTTGTCAAAGTCTTGAGTGCTCTCATCTCTCTGGTCACAGATTTATAGCCAATTGCCTGGTATATTTCTATCCATGGCTAATCCCATCCTCTGTGTGGGGGAATCCATCACTAGGTTTCATTCTCAGAAGCCAGTCTACATTCTTGGGAGGTGTTTCACTGCTAACCACATAAGCCACCAACAGCTGGATTAAGTGATATAGTAGAGGGCACCAAATAACACACTTGAGGTCCCCTCACCCTGTGCTGGATACCTCACTATATACAGTATATTCACTTGTTCATTTCCTCCTTAGATCAACCCTGTGACATAGGTTCACATGAGAAGATACTGTAGAAGTATATCGGCCAAGGTCACAAAGCTGGTAAAGAAAGAACTGCAATTCAAATATGAATCTGTGGGGCACCTGGGTAGTAGCTCAGTGGGTTAAGCAGCCGACCCTTGATTTTGGCTCAGGTCATGATCTCACGGTCATGGGATCTCACGGGTCATGAGCCCCGTGTCTGGCTCCGCGATGAGCATGGAGCCTGCTGGGGATTCTCCCTCTCTCTGCTCCTCTCCTGCTCTCACCCGCACACGCACGCGTGCTCTTTCTCTCTCTCTCTCATTTCAAAATGAATAAATAAGCTTAAAAAATAAAAGAACTATGAGTCTGTCAGGTCTTCTATAGCATACTGATATTTCTCCATTTATTATTAATGATCTGTGCTATCTTTTCAATTAAAAAAAAAGAAAGAAAGATGGTCTCATCTACAAGTAGTCGAAACGCATCTAATTCTGCTTTAGCATATGCTCCGAAATGAATAGAAACAAGTATGCTCTGCTTGTCAGTCTACGTGGAAGGGAGTTGTTCGGAAGTAGTCTGTGCCTGGATTTCTGACATGAAGCCATAAATGCCCAAAGGGCATATCAAGTCCATCATCATGTTCAGTAAACCCAACATGACACCTGAACGGAATGAATCCCATCTGAGTAGATGCTGGTAAAAGAAGGGAAAAAAAAATTCTGACAACTTGGAAAGAGCTAGCATCTCAATCACCATATTAAAAAAAAAAAAAAAAAGAGTAAGCCTATTATTTATTGTTCCCTTGAAAATATTCTCCCAAATGCATTGTTCAACCTTAATTTCTTTCACAACTTCCACTGGCAATAAAGGAAAGAGGTGAAAAGTACAAACCATTAGAAAACAGCTGCAGCCAAAATCTGTCAAAATAAAAGGTCTCCTTTATCTTTGGGGGATATGAATTCCCTTTCTAGAATTTTCAAATAACTTATCTCCAATCAATGGTTTATGATTATAATGTAAGCCCATAAATTAAAGTGCTTTCATATCCTTTATCTTGTTGGGATCATGAATTCATTCAAATAGTTACAAAACATCCACAATATTACAGGCAACTGTGGATTCAAGGACAAGACATGATCCTGACAGATAAGAAACTCTAAAACAGGCACATCATTCCCATTTCACAGATAAGGAAACTAAGGCTCAAGTCCAAAGCAACTTGAAGTCAAAAGCCAGTAAATGGTGGGGCTGGAACTAGAATTAATGTATTCATTTAATAAAATGTATTGAACAGCCACTATTCCTCAGGTGGATATCTCACAGCTCAGTGGATAACCATAACCTCACTTATATCATTGTGCTACATTGTAATTTGTTCGTATCTCTAGACTACCAACAGTAGGGCAGGAGGGACTATGTTTTCTTATCTCTTATCTCTGTGTTCACATCTAACATAGTGGCCAGGTAATGAAGTCAATAATTATTCGCCACACTGATTTCATTGCGAAAAATATTTGAGCTTCTACCATAAGCAGGACATTTTAAAGTGTAACACTGGGAAGCGCCTGGGTGGCTCAGTTGGTTAAGTGTTCAACTCCTGGTTTTGGCTCAGGTTACGATCTCCCAGTTTGTGAGTTTAGCTCTGTGCTGGGCTCCATGCTGACAGTGTAGGGCCTGCTTGGTGTTCTCTCTCCCTCTCTCCCACACACAATAAATAAACTTAAAAACAAACAAACAAAAAGTATAACGCTGGGGGCGCGTGGGTGGCTCAGTCGGTTAAGCATCCGACTCTTGATTTCAGCTCAGGTCATGATCTCGCAGTTCAGGAGATCGAGCCCCAGGTCAGGCTCCATGCTGACAAGGCTGAGCCTGCTTGGGATTCTCTCTCTGTCCCTCCCCTCCCCTTCAAAAATAAATAAACATTAGGAAAAAATGTTGAACAATCTGATCCCCAAATCTCATGTGCTAGTGGGGCAAAGGATAGTAGAAAAAAAAGAACGTCATAAAAAGCTGCACTGACACTATGATAGTCGCTAGCCATGTTGCTGGTTTTTTTTTTTTAAGTATTTATTCCATTTCACTTTCTTTTTAAAATTTCTTATTTTGAGAGAGAGAGAGCGCGGACACGTATGAACAATGGGGGAGGCATGGGAGAGAACGAATCCCAAGCAGGCTGTGCACAGTCACCGTGGAGCCTGAAGCAAGGCTCGAACTCATGCACCTCTAGATCATGACCTGAGCGGAAGTCAAATGCTTAACTGACTGAGCCACCCAGGTGTCCCATCATGTTGCTGTTTTAAGTTTAAATTTAAATTAATTAAAATAAACAAGGTTAGGGTACCTCGGTGGCTCAGTCAGTTAGGGGTCTGACTTTGGCTCAGGTCATGATGCCGCAGTTCATGAAGTTTGAGCCCCAGGTTGGGCTCTTGTGCTGACAGCTCAGAGCCTGGAGCCTACTTCGGATTCTGTCTCCCTCTCTCTCTCTGCCCCCCCCCCCCCCCCCCCGCTCGCACTGTCTCTCTCTCTCTTAAAAATAAACATTAAAACATTATTTTAAATAAACAAAGTTAAAAGTTAGTGGCTACATTACTGGCCAGCACAGATGTGCTAGAATACCAAAATTTATTTGGTGTATGTCCCTGATTCCTCCCAGAACTCCTATAACTCTTGGAATTTCTCCAGTGATACGACGGTCTTTTGTTATTCATAAGCCCCTTCTGATCACAGAAGAGTTTTGCTAAGGAGGTGATTTAGGGTAGGGCTCTAGATGTCTCTGAACGGGGCAAGTCTCCAGAAGATTAAATGATGAGAGAGGGTTGGGACCACTCGTCTCCAGGAAAGAGGGAGAGGGGCTGAAGAGGCCCAATAAAACTCTTAAAACAAGACTCAGAGAGCTTCCAGGTTAGTGAACATATCAGCTTGTTGGGAGGGTGTTGTGTCCGAGAAGCTTGGAGTACCCCTGCCCCCCACCACCCCCATACCTTGGCCAGGCCTGACTATATCCTCTATAATAAAACCGGCGAACATAAGAAACAGTGTTTCCCTGAGTCCTGAGAGCTGTTCTAGCAAATGATCAAACTTGAAGAGGGGGTCGTGGGAACCCTTGCTTCACAGCCCACCAATTAGAAGTACAGGTGGCTCAGGACTTACGACTGGCATCTGAAGTAGGGGCAGTCTTGTGAGTCTGAGCCCCTTTAACTTGTGCGATCTGACACACTAACTCCAAGCAGGTAGTGTCAGAATTAAGACACCTGCAGTTGGAATCCAGAGAATTAGCTGGTGTCAGAAAAACACATCGAAACAGATATAGAACATTTCCATCATCACAGATCGTTCTAGCAGGCAACACCGTGAGCCAGGGGAAAATCTAGTTTGGATCTGAGTACGAGGAAGGGGTCTTTCAGCTCAGTAGGGACAAAAATTCTGAGAACAGAAGGCTGAGAAAACTCGAGTTAGAGTCTCCCTTCCTGAATCAGAACATTAAAATCTGGAGACCAGAATTATCTTGTAGCTCAGTCCTTTTGGCGTGGGACTTAATGATTTTCTCCTTTTGAGAGCAGGGAAGTTAAAATACAACTGCTGGAATTACGCAGCAAAACCACAGAAAAGCCCAGGATTAGAGACTTCCCGCCTAATTACTTGGCTCCCCGCGCTCTCCCTCTGAGGCTTGTCTCCACCGGCTTCAGACTGACAGATCCACGTGTAGGCAGGCAGCGACAATGAGAGGCATCCCCTGACAGGGCATGGACACAAGTGAGTTGAAGCCTGACTGCTGGGAGGTGTCAGGCCTTTCGTCTCCACACAGTCCCCAGGGTGCCACATAAATGCTCAAGTGAGTAGGTACTGCAGTGATGGTGAGTACACTGACAAGATCTGTCTTCAGACCAAAAGAGGGGCATGCCTACAAAGATGGGGATGAGTCCTCTCGTTAAATCCCAGACAACACAAAATGAGCAACTTTATTATCCTCTGCTGACTGCTAGCTTGGAAACTATCGGGGAGCCCTTTCTAATTCCACGATGCCATTCATGGCACAGTAGTCTCCAAGGCTAGATGCACGGCTTTATCATCCAAAGATCAGCGGTTGGACTTTTTTTATTTTTAAGAAAAATTCTGGGTTAAGAAATTGCACAAAGTAAAAGTCCCTCTTCGGTGTCCATGTCTCCCCTGGCAAACTGAACCCTCCGGGGGTGACCGTTGTCAACAGTTTGTGGCGCTGCCTCCAGGCTTCCTTCTAAACCTATGCAGTAGTTCAAAAACGACATCGGCACGTGGACACATGCTGTAGAATTTCGGCGGGGCAGGGCACACCATGGAAACTCTGCCGCAGCGTGCGTTTTCATCTTAGCTTGGACATCTTACCATCCCAGGAAAGTGGATGCACCCGTTTCACCAATTCTAAGAGGCATTTCCCTGCCCTCACCTTGGCGTCTCTGAAATCAGAGGGCTTCTTACAACCAGCTCCCAGTCAGGCACTGGTGCCGGGGAGTTGCCATCAACACTTTTCACAGATCCTTTCTGCTAAAATGAAGAAGGCACCAGCATCAAAGTATCAATCTTCTGATCATCTGCATAGTCCAGTGCACAGATGTACATCAGGTATCTAAGTCTACACTGCGAACTAAATCCCCTAAGGGGCTGCTGGATCAAAGGGCAAGCACAGTAAAAACGTTAGCGGGAGCGGTGCCTGGGTGGCTCGGTTGGCTGAGCATCTGACTCTTGATTTCGGCTCAGGTCATGATCCCAGGACCCTGGGACGCCCCCCACCTCCTGACCCTCCTGGCTCCATACTCAGCATGGAGTCTGCTTAGGATTCTCTCTTTCTCTCTCTCTCTCTCTCTCTCTCTCCCCCTCTCTCTTTCTCTCTCTCCCCCCTGCCCCTCCCCCACTCACGCTCTCTTCCTACAATTAAAAAAAAATTGTATATAAAAAACTGTTAATAAGTGTTGCCAAAATCTGTAACAATTTATGTTCCCAACAGTGAGTAAAACTATTGTTGGAAATAGCCATTTCCAAAACTGGGTATTAACAGAGATTTTTTTTTTTTAATTTTTTTTTTTCAACGTTTTTTATTTATTTTTGGGACAGAGAGAGAGACAGAGCATGAACGGGGGAGGGGCAGAGAGAGAGGGAGACACAGAATCAGAAACAGGCTCCAGGCTCCGAGCCGTCAGCCCAGAGCCTGACGCGGGGCTCGAACTCACGGACCGCGAGATCGTGACCTGGCTGAAGTCGGACGCTTAACCGACTGCGCCACCCAGGCGCCCCAACAGAGATTTTTTTTAAAAAGTTTTTATTTAGGGGCGCCTGGGTGGCTCAGTCGGTTAAGCGGCCGACTTCGGCTCGGGTCATGATCTCGCGGTCCATGAGTTCGAGCCCTGCGTTGGGCTCTGTGCTGACAGCTCAGAGCCTGGAGCCTGTTTCGGATTCTGTGTCTCCCTCTCTCTGACCCTCCCCTGTTCATGCTCTGTCTCTCTCTGTCTCAAAAATAAATAAAACGTTAAAAAAAATTAAAAAAAAAATAAATAAAAAGTTTTTATTTAAATTCCAGTTAGTTAACATACAGTGTAGTGCAATCACTTTAAAAAATATTTGGAAAATTTTAGGGGCGCCTGGGTGGCTCAGAAGCGTCTGACTTCGGCTCAGGTCATAATCTCATGGTCCGTGGGTTCGAGCCCTGCATGGGGCTCTGTGCTGACAGCCCAGAGCCTGGAGCCTGCTTCAGATTCTGTGTCTCCCCCCCCCCCCTTTGCTCCTCCCCCACTCATGCTCTGTCTCTCAAAAATGAATAAACGTTAATAAATAATTTAATTATTTGGAGAATTTTAGATTCACATGTAGTCAGAAGAGAATATAGAAAAATCCTGGGTACCCTTTACCCAGTTTCCTCCAGTGGCAACATTCTGCAAAACTACAGTACACTATTGCAGCCAGGATTTTGAGAACTGATACTATAGTGTAATAGGAAATATACATTTGGTCTTTATCTCTGGTTCCCGGCACAGAACTCATAAGCTCTTGGAATTTCCTGAGTGACAGGAGCATCTTGTTATATTCGTAGGCCCCTTTCAGCATTACCCAAGTTTATGCTATACGGAGACTATTAGTGGGCCCCTAGAAAGCTTCAAGATGGGGACTGATAACCACCAGAACGAATCCTGTGATGAGAGGGCTGGAACTTTCAGCCCTACCCTCACCTTCCAGGAAGGAGAGAGGGGCTGGAGATGGAGTTAAGCCAATAATTTAATCAATTATGCTTATGTATTGGAGCCTCTACAAAAAACCCTCAACAATAAGGTCTAGAGAGCTTCTGGGTTGGCAAATGCATCCACGTGCCGAGGGTGATACACCTCAACTCCACCGAAACAGGGGCTCTTGCACTTGGGACCCTTCTGGATCTTACCCTATGTACTTCCTCATTTGGCTATTCATTTGTATCCTTTATTATAAACTGTAACAGTAAGTATAACATTTCTGGTGTTCTCTGGGTTGTTCTGGCAAATTACTGAAACTGGGGAGGTGGTGTGGGAACATCCAAATATGTAGCCAAGTCTGACAGAAGTGTGGGTAACCTGGGGACTCAATAATTGTAACTGGCATCTGAAGTGAGGGGAGTCTTATGGGATCGAGCCCTTAAATACTGTTGAGTTTGCCGCTACCTCTGGGTAGTCAGTGTCAGAACTGAATTGAACTGTAGGATACCCAGTTGGCATCAGAGAATCAACCAATCAGATAGCTGAAGAACTGGTTATTAATTACATCCCACATTTTGGAACGGCAATAAAAACAACTAAGGTACTGATGCTTCAGAATGGAGGAATCTTGAAAAAATGAGAAGTGAAAGAAGCCAATCATAAAAGACCACGTGTTGTCTGACTCCACTTATAAGAAATGTCCAGACTAGGCAAACATATAAAGAAAGAAGGTAGACTAGTGGTTGCCTAAGGCTGGGGCAGGTGGGACCGTAATCTGGAGTGACTGCTAACAGGTATAGAGTTTCTTTCTGGCATGATGAAAATGTTCTCAAATTAGATCGTAGCTGCAAAACTGTAAATATTCAAACAACCACTGAACTGTACATTTGGGTGAAATGTATGGTATGTGAATTACATCTCAATAACACTGTAGGAAAGAAAAAAGAATGTTTCACAAAAGGAATCATAAGGTATGCAACCTTTTGGGATTAGCTTTTCCCCCTCAACATGATTTCCTAGAGACTGATTCAGATTGCATCACGGATACTTCATTCTTGTTCCTTTTTACTGCCAAGTGGTGTTCCATTGCATGGATGTGCCACAGTTTAAGTTAGTTTTTTGTTGTTGTTGTTGTTGTTTTTAATGTTTATTTATTTTTGAGCGAGAGAGAGAATGCTTGTGAGCAGGGGAGGTGCAGAGAGGGAGGAAGAAAGAGAATCCCAGGCAGGCTCCAGGCTGTCAGCACAGAGCCTGATGCAGGGCTGGATATCATGAACTGTGAGATCATGACCTGAGCTGAAACCAAGAGTTGGACGCTTAACCAACTCAACTGAGCCACCCAGGAGGCCCCTAAGTTAGTTTTAAATCAACCCTGAGAATGAGCATCTTTTAAGACATTTATTGATTAGTTGCTATTCTTTCTCCTGTGAATTCTTTCCATATTCTTGGCCCCTTGTCCTATTCCTTTTTTTATTAGTCTTTTGCCATGTGTGCTACAAATCCTTTTTCCCAACTTAACTTTGCTTATGATTTTTGAGAGAAAGTTTTTTACTTTTATGTAGTCAAATATCATTCTTTGTTTTTAATTTCTGCTTTTCTTTTCTTTATAAATGTTTATTTATTTTTGAGAAAGAGGGTGCACACAAGAGTGGGGGGAGGGACAGAGAGAGAAGGGGTCCGAAGCGGGGTCCGTGCTAATAGCAGAGAGCCGGATGTGGGGCCCAAACCCACGAACTGCAAAATCAGACGCTCAACCAACTGAGCCACCCAGGTGCCCGGTCAAATATCATTCTATATTTTCTTCTAATAATGTCCTTATAGTTATATTTTTTACATTAAAATCTTCGATAAATCCTTAATTTATTATAGCATGAGGAACCAGCAAGTTGAGTTTTTGGATGTACTAGCACTGTGATATGGTAGAAAGCCAACTAGGCTAGGAAGCAGGAGGTACGGGTTCCAGACCCGGCTGTGCCACTACCTAGCTAAATCACTCTAAGCAGACCACCAGTTTGTGGAACTTGTCCTTCCTACTTAACACAATTATTTTAAGAAACGAGTAAGATTATAGATGTGAAGGGGAGTCTCAAAAAAATGTTCAACAAAGACCTATCACTTTAAAAACGTAGAGCATGATATATATAGATATATCTATATATATCTATATATATCTATATATCTATACCTCTGTATCTATATATATTTATCTACGTAACATATATACTATATATACTATATATATGTATCTATATATATACTCTCTCCCTCTCTCTCTCTCTCTCTCTATATATATATATAGATAGATACATAGATAGATACATCAAATTTGTATTGGTTATGGCACTATTCTCATTCCATGTGCCATATATTAGAAAACTCACAATGTTAGCCTCAGAGTGTAAGTAGCTTGTCCTACCCCAAATCGTAAGACCAAAGAGGTCAAGTGACTTGCCTAGGGTCACAGGAGAAATTTAGGCAAGAGCTGGTTCTGGAAGTGAACCCAAGTAGCTATACCCACCCTCCACCAAGTCAGAGAGCACTTCTGAATGAAGACCTACGAAAACATGGACTGTCATCACTTGTCTATATTCCTATCTCTACACTAAAGACAAAAAGAAAACTACTGTTTGAAAAATGAGCGTCTGTAATCAGCATGTGGTAGGTGTGACAGAAGAGAGTGGAATGGGAGGTCTGAATTTCAAGTTATAAACTCCCACCTTGCTTCCGACAGCCTGGGATTTTGATAAAGGCTCCATAGTCTGTCACCATAGCAACCTATAGAGACAAAAAAAAAAAAACACAAAAAAACAAAAAAAGAATCAATGTCACACAAATGAGAATCTCTCTTCTGTGGCATTTAACCTAGTCTCCCTGAATTTCTACTTGCCACTGACTGCTGCAAAGCTGCCTAAACTTACGTTCTGTCGAATATTCTTTCTGTTCTTTATGAAATTCAGACTGGCAGGTATGTGCGAACACGTTAAGAACGCTGGTGAGATGGAAGTGTTGTCAGATGGCATGACAGTATCTAGGGATGCCCAAGTCCCACACCTACTGAAATCCCCAAAGGAGTATTTCAAGAAAAGGAACAAACAGCAAAAAATCTAGTCACACTTTCCATTAGCTGGGACTGAGGCCTCCAATCCTAACACTTAAATAACTTGGGATGGATTATGGAGGACATCCTTTTTTCCTAAACTTCGAGTCAAACCAGACTATATATAGCCTGCTCGATTTCACTCCAAACCAGCCTTGGGTTTTATCAAGACAACTACAGAAAAAGCCAATATACACACATCTGGCAGAACCTAAAAAGATGTAATCAGAGGGAAAAAGAGTTGTCTCCAAGTCTCTTGTGGATAAATCATTATCCCAAACTCTATCTCTACCTCTCATCCATCCTCTAGCCCACCCTCCAACCCGTGGACCGGGATTAAAGTTGTCACTACACTCCATATTTATCACCTAATTCATTATTATTTATCAGGTATTCAATACAATCTTATAAACTTCATTTTTTCAGTGACTTCAATTAGTTGTTTCATCTTGGGTACTCTCTATTTCAGCCTCACAGTAACTAAGAGAAGGGGCAGGAACAGGACAAACCCTGCAGCCCTGCTCTTTGCTAATCTACACTGAATGCTCGCTACATGTAAAAAGCTGTTCAAGGTGCTTCACATAATCCTCGTGATACCCTATGATATCGGTGCTCTTACCATTCTCACTTGATAGATGACAAAACTTATGCACGGACAGACTAAGTGACTCACCCAGTGTTCAAAGCTAGGAGGTAGCACAGCTGGGATTTGAACCCAGTGAGTCTTAACTACATTAGGGCTACTCACGGGTTCCTTTTAATTACACAGTTCTAACACAGAAGCAATGTGACATTTAACATTTCATCTGTTCCTGGGAATGATCTTCAGAAGCGTACACGGTAGGTTTCCATGCTGCAGATGAGGTAGAATAACACAGGTGTAGGAAGAGAATGGGCTTTGGAGCAAACGATTGGCTTCCAATCCCAGCCCTGCCATTCCTGACTTGTGGGATCTCGAACATCACTTGCCTTTCGGGGCCTAAGTTCCCAAATGTATTCACTTTCCTGCTGCAGATAACAAATGAGTACATAAAGTGCCTCGCAGCTGTATTGGACACCTAATGTACATTCAATAAATTGTAGCTTTTTAATAATTTATAGTTCAAGACACCGATGCACAAAAAGGTTAGTGACTAGTGGAAACAAAACACAAGGCACAGAACCTAAATCCCTTGATGTCTAGTCCAGTCAGTGCCCCTAACTCCACCAAATACCATTACTCACTTCAAAGTTAGGATGGAAAAAGACTTCCATTAGCCTCATTTATTTTATCCTATCCTATCCTATCCTATCCTATCCTATCCTATCCTATCCTA
>NW_026057585.1:81480322-81558351 GCF_023721935.1 Panthera uncia
TATCCTATCCTATCCTATCCTATCCTATCCTATCCTATCCTATCCTATCTTATTCTATTCTATCCTATCTTATCTTATTTTATTTTATTTTATTTGGGAGAGAGAGAAAGATAGCAGGGAAGTGGGGCAGAGGGGGGGAAGGAGGGGGGGGGGAGAGAGAGAGAGAGAGAGAGAGAGAGAGAGAGAGAGAATGAATATGAATATCTCAAGCAGGCTCCACGCTCAGTGTGGAACCCCACAGGGGGCTCAATCCCATGACCCTGGGATCATGACCTGAAATCAAGAGTTGGACATTCAACTGAATGAACCACCGAGGCATCCCCATTCACCTCATTTTATAAATGGACACTTGAACTAACTCTCCAAGATACAGCATTAATGGGTTAAGAACCAGAAGTTCTAAAATCCTCTTCTGTACTGATGAATGTGCTACACTGGGGTAGGGACCAGACAGTCCCAAAGAAGCAGTACAACCAGGCAGATGCTAGTAGTTGAAATCAAGGTAAAGTGGAACTGAAGGAGGGACCTTAGACATTAGCTGGTACAATCCTATCATGTTTCGAATAAAGAAAGTGAAGACCAGAGACACAAAGTGCTTACCCAAGCTCACAGAGCAAGTTGTTTTCTGTAAAATGGAACCACATGGATAAAGACAAGACTGTAAGTTTTTAATTACAATAAAAGCAGATCTCTTCTTTCTGGACCAACTAAAGGCTTTTGCTCCACAGTTCTAAAAAGATGGCTGAGGTGCTTCATACTGCATAACAACATTATTAAAGGGCATAGTTATCTCACAAACTTAAAAGAAGCATCTGGAAGTTGGAGCCCAACTCGCTTTGCTGCTGTAAATTAAGACCATCTCACTTTTCAATCCTGAAACTCCAGTGTCACATTACGATCTTTTGAGAAAAGATCATTAACAGACCTTAATTTGGCTTCTCCCAAAAGGAAAAGTTAATGTGTTCCAGAATGGATGCAGCCAAGTGTTCAGTCAGGCAAAGGCATTCTTGCCTATTTCCAGGGCCAGGTGTTTCCATCACTGTGTCTGCTAGGGTGCAGTCAGTCTTGCAATGAGCAGAATGGCACCTGCTGTAGATGATCACACAGTCTGCCTGGTGTCCCAAGAATAATTAGTCAAATAGCTCAGGGGGAAAAATTCAGTAATTATCTCAGCTGAAGTCAGGACTCAGGTCAAATGAATCTGCCATCTTCAGATTGGAGGTTGCATTGGCCTTGGAACTAGTTAGCCCCATAATGTGAATGAGAAGCTTGAGGCTCAGAGACCTAAGTTGCCCGTCCGAAATCACAAAGGTAGAAAGTAGCAAGAACAGAAGTTTCCTTTTTACTTTGTCCCATGCTATTTCCACCTCACCAACACCAATTTCCCGTCCGCATTTCTTTGGCTATGGCTGGGCTGAGCCAAATCCCAACTCCCACTGCTATGCTTGTACCCACTACCAGGCTGCACTGACGTGGGCACTAAGATGCCTCTCCGAGGGTGGGAGAAGGACGAATATTGGCTTCTCAGCTGTTGGGTTGCTAAGCTTCCCAGCCCTGCTGAGCCTGCTCAGAGAAGAAGTGCTAGGTTACAGGCTGCACCAGCAGTTTCTTCAAGGATGATTGGTCCCGAGAGGCTTGGGTTCCATTGTATTCACACATTTACTGAGCACCTACAGGCGAGATACCACGTCAGGTACTGTGAGATTAAAACTTTAAAAAAAATTCTCAGCCTATTTTTAAGTG
This sequence comes from Panthera uncia, assembly GCF_023721935.1. NCBI lineage: Eukaryota > Metazoa > Chordata > Mammalia > Carnivora > Felidae > Panthera > Panthera uncia. Next base: position 81,482,066 of record NW_026057585.1, read on the forward strand.
AATTTGAAGTAGTTACCAAGATATATGAGACAACCCTAGCCCTTGCCCTCCAGTAACTCACAATCTAGTGGAGGAGACAAATACGTACACGAGTAACAATCCCACAAGACACTGCGATAGGGGCCATAACTGAGAAAGAAACAAAGGATTGTGGAACAACCAGATTTACCATCTACCTTCCTCCTCTACCTCAATTCAGTTGGAAGAGTTCTTTTAGGGTTCTTTTGGTTCCTCCATGCATTTATGCACAGGTGGACAACCCCAGGTGCAGTTAGCAGAAAGCAGACTCGGAGAGAGGACTTGATTTAAAATCCCAGTTTTAGGGGCACCTGGGTGGCTCAGCTGGTTCAGTGTCTGACTTTGGCTCGGGTTCCTGGGTTCAAGCCCCACATCGGGCTCTGTGCTGACAGCTTAGAGCCTGCTTTGGATTCTGTTTTTTTCTCTTTCTCTGCCCCTCCCCTGCTCATGCTCTCTCTCTCTCTCAAAAATAAATAAACATTAAAAAAAAAAAAAAAAAACTTCAGGGGCGCCTGGGTGGCTCAGTCGGTTAAGTGTCTGATTTCGGCTCAGGTCATGATCTCACGGTTCGTGGGTTTAAGCCCCACGTCGGGCTCTGTGCTGACAGCTTGGATCCTGGAGCCTGCTCTGGATTCTGTGTCTCCCTTCTCTCTGCTCCTCCCTCCTCCAAGAATAAACATTTTAAATAAATAAATAAATAAATAAATAAACAAATAAATAAATAAATAAAAACTTAAAATAAAATCCCAGTTTTTGCCATTTATTAACCATTGGGCAATTACTTAACTTTTGAGAGAAGTTTCCTTATCCGTAAAACAGAGTTAACAATTTGTTGGAGAGAATCAATGACAGAGTGTGTCAAAGTGCTGACATATGTTAAGCTTAAAAGTTTTTGAATTTCAATGTAACAGGGTCTTGGGGCGCCTGGGTGGCTCAGTTGGTTGAGCCTCAGACTTTAGCTTAGGTCATGATCTCGTGTCTCGTGAGTTCAAGTCCTACATCGGGCTCGCTGCTGTCAGTGCAGACCCTCTGTCCCCCCACCTTTGCCCCTCCCCTGTCCGAGTACACACGTGTGCTCTCTTGCTCTCAAAAATAGATATAAATACATAAATAGAATTTAATGTAACCAGGTCTTCTTTTAAATATCAGGCACTCATTAAATGTCTGTGGATGAAGGGGCGCCTGGGTAGCTCAGTCGGTTGAGCATGCAACTCTGTTTCAGCTCAGGTTATAATCCCAGGGTCATGGGATCGAGCCCTGCAACGGGCTCTAACGGGCTCTATGCTGAGCATGGAGCCTGCTTGAGATATTCTCTCTCTCTCTGCCCCCCCCGCCCCACCCCCCGCTCACGTGTGCTCTCTCTAATAAAAAAATAAGAATAAATAAAAATGTTTGTAGATGAATATTCTGAAAAATAGTTTCTTCTTTCTGATTTATCAAGCAACTTCTCTCTCCCTAATTCTGTTCACTTCTAAACCATCATTTTTCAAAATGTGCTCCTGAAATACTAAGCTAGAACTACTAAGTTCTCTCCAAATATTCTCCTAGCCCATCCATCCTTAATAGTAAAATATATAAACCCTACACTAACTCAAGTCCCACGTCATTTAAGAAGCTGTCAGTCAGCAGCCACTTTAAAAATCTGAGTCAGTTTGTGAAAGGGAACAGCACTCTTCTGTCTTTTGTGCAACATGTGACAAATGAAGGCTTCGTCGCCAGAAAAATCAATTTCATCTCTAGTGTTACTACTTCCTTTTCCTGAGCCCTTGTACCTACCTCACTGATCTTTGGAGATACCTCGGGCCTTAAAGAAAAATATAAAGGCTCTGAAGAGCAGAAGTTTCCTATATGCTAGAATGTTATTAACCTTTGTATCTTGACTTCATATTACAAGTCGGGACTGACTTAACAGGAGTCAAAAGCCACGATTATCTACAACCGACTGACAGACACAAAGTCTGTCCTCAAAGGCTTTACATTATTAGAAGATGAAACTTTTGTGAACCATAAAGCAAGTATGAATACCACAGGAATGATACTGTAAAAATACCATGGGCACTCATAAGGCAGTAAACACAATTTTTTGGCTCTACTTTTGCTTTGAGAAGAGCAAGACAACATTAATGAATTCCTACTGTATCTCAGGCATTGTTTTTACAGATGACAGCTTATTGAACCATCAGGGCAATCCTCTGGAAGGAGTTATTATCTCCATTTAACAAATGAGAAAACTGAGGCCCCAAAGAGAGTAAGTGGCAGTCTTAAGTAAAAGCGCCAGGACAGGAATCCAGGTTTTGTCTGGTCTCCAAATACAACGCCTTCTTCCTCAAAGGCCGATCATTCATTCAGTCACCAAAGATGTGATGAGCACCTATTATTTTCTACCCACCTACTTGGGACTGAGATACACGACCACGAACAAAACACTCAGGGCTCTGTCCTCATGGAGCTGAGTATCTTGTGAGGAAGACAGACATTACACAAGTACGCAAATACAGGGTGAGCCTATTTATTTATGGTGGGGCAAAGATCTCTGAGGAGACGGCGCTAGGGTTGAGACCAAAAACATGAAAAGAAGTCGGTGGGAGAGTGGGGTAGTTACAGACAGCATATGCAAAAGTCCTGAGAAGGAAGCAAGCTTAGAATACTCAGAGTTGTAAGGAGGCCAGTGTGGCTGGTGTGTAAGTAGAATGAAACAAAACCACACTGTCCACGTAAGCAGAGGCCAAGTCATGTAGGGATCATGAAATTGTTTGGATGAATTCAAGTACAATGAGAAGCCTAGAAGTGCGAGAAAGCAGCATGTTCAATCTGTTCTAGATGTTACTCTGGCTGCAACGGAAAGAACAGATTGGAGAGGAACTACAATAGATATTGAGGCCCCAGTAAGGCCAGGTCAAGAGATGGCGGGCTTGAACTAATGAGGTGCCATAGGGGTAAAGAAGTATACAGATAAGAGATACATTTGGGAGGTAGTAATGACACAAGTTGCTGACGGACTGGAGGGAGAGGAAAAATCAAAACCAAATCAAGAGGAGAAATGAAGGGCAAGACCCAGACGTTTAGCATGGGTACCTGGAAGGCTAGTGGCTGCATCTGCTGAGATGAGAAAGACCAGAAGAACAGATTTGGCTAGAAAAGGGAAAAAATTAAGGGGCCCCTGGATGGCTCAGTCAGTGAAGCATCTGACTCTTGACCTCAGGGTCTTGAGTCCGAGCCCCACGTCTGGTGTTGAGATTACTTAAAACAAAAAAAAAAAACATTTCTAGAAAGAGAGAAAGAGATAATAAAGGGAGAAAGAAGAGAAAAAATTCAGTTTAAAACATAAATTAGACATGCTGTGAGGTATCCAAATGAAGATGTCAAGTATGCGGTAGGGAGTCTGGAGCTTAGAGGAGGTACAAGTGGTAGCCAGATACTCCTCTAGTCCTTCCTGTTGGAACTGCAATGCTTAACATATTCTCAAGTGGACAGGAGCTCCAGACCCAGCAGCTTTTCACCTTCAGTCCATGCTTAACATAACGAGTAGGTGTTCAAGCCAAAAGAGTATACCTCTCCTTGGAAAATAGTGTAGAGAGCAGGCAAGTTCTCCATGGTCTCGGGTCTTCCTGAATTCATCCTTAATGTTCTATGGCTCCTCCATTTCTCCTCTGGTAAAGCTAATTCAAGTGTCCTATCACAAAGAAATAAGACAACACTATGAAAGGCATCTGCATTAAAGAAGAAATGTGCACATAACCCACAGCTAATCTCTACAGAGTAACAGCATTAGATTTAACACCATGTACTTTCATCCACCTCTCTCTTGCCCACTGTGATCACGGTAAGTTGTGGAAACTTTGCTCTCTCTCTCTCTCTCTTTTTTTTTTTCCAATTTGATACCTACCCAAAGGCATCAGTCTGTTTTTTTGTCTTCTAATTGCTATTATTACTATTCTTTTGTCAAGGGAAGGCTTTTGAGATGTGCGTGTGAGAGACTGAATCTTGAAAAAGGGAATGATAGTAGCAATAAGAGCTAACGGTTATCAAGAACTTACTATATCCAGGTACTGTGCTAAGCACTGGACATCCAGTATCTCATTTAATCCTCAAAACTCTCAAGATGTAGGTTGTATTCTTATATAAATGACAAAAACAACCAGGCTTCCAGAGGTCAAATTACTAGGCCTATTTGACGTCAAAAAGCTAGGAAATACTGAAGTCAAATTCTGGCTGACACCAGAGTCCCCATCTGTTTTGTTTTGTTTTGTTCTGGTAGTTATATTTATTTACGTGACGTCTACACCAAACACGGGGCTCAAACTCACAACCCCGAGGATCAAGTGTAGGATTCTCTACCGAGTAAACCTGCCAGTGCCCCCCCTACCCCCGCCTGCTTTTAAACACCACGCTAGGTGTTAATCTGAAGTGACTTTCAAAAGAGACAATAGCTTATTTTTTTCCTTATAAAACTAAAAACACACATGCTCATTTTAAAAGTTCAGATGATAGGGGCGCCTGGGTGGCTCAGTCGGTTAGGCGCCCGACTTCAGCTCAGGTCACGATCTCGCGGTCCGTGAGTTCGAGCCCCGCATCGGGCCCTGGGCTGATGGCTTGGAGCCTGGAGCCTGCTTCCAATTCTGTGTCTCCCTCTCTCTTTGCCCCTCCCCCGTTCATGCTCTGTCTCTCTCTGTCTCAAAAATAAATTAAAAAAACGTTAAAAAATTAAAAAAAAAAAAAAAGTTCAGATGATAATACGTACAGTCCTAAAGAAAAAAATCACTCATCATTCAATTCTGTTTATATTCTTTAAAATGTCTTCATATATAGGTTTTTTAATGGAATCATGAAATTATTAACCATTAATTAACAATCATTTAAAGATATATTTCAGTAATTTATACACACACATATACACTTGTACGCACCAATTTTACTTATTTGTGAATCATGTTAAAATGCAGACTGCAATTCAGTAAGTCCGAGGTGGTGCCCGAGACTGTGCATTTCCACAAGCTCCCAGACGATGCTGATGCTGCCTGAGTAGAAAGTCTTACAGCTTTGGGTGTGTCTGGGTGGCTCAGTCGGTTAGGCATCTGACTTTGGCTCAGGTCATGATCTCACAGTTCGTGAGTTCGAGCCCCGCATCGGGCTCTGCTGACAGCTCACAGCCTGGAGCCTGCTTTGGGTTCTGTGTCTCCCTGTCTCTCTGCCCCTCCCCTTCTCGTGCTCTGTCTTCTGTCTCTCAAAAATGTATACATGTTAAAAAAATAATAAAAAAATTAAAAAAAAAAAAGAAAGAAAGTCTTACAGCTTTGGAGTTGGAAGGGACCTCAGTCTCCTGGTTTTAAACAGAGAGGAAACTAGCAGTCCAGTGGCTTTTAACCATGCCACTTTACTCTGCCAAATAAAATCAGTGCTACACAAAGATCAATCTAATGGTACTGCCCTCAGTTCGGTTTTCCCCATTTACATTTGCCAACAGTAAGACTTGAACCTCTATTTTCCCTAGACTTTTTTTTTTTTAATAAACAATTTTTTTTTTTAACGTTTATTTATTTTTGAGACAGAGAGAGACAGAGCATGAACAGGGGAGGGTCAGAGAGAGGGATCACAGAATCCGAAACAGGCTCCAGGCTCTGAGCTGTCAGCACAGAGCACGACGCGGGGCTTGAACTCACGGACCTCGAGATCATGACCTGAGCCGAAGTCGGCCGCTTAACCGACTGAGCCACCCAGGCGCCCCTCCCTAGACTTTCATAACCAAATACTTTCTTTTCTCCTCAATTCCCAGCACAACCCCTTACTTTCACATGATGGCTCTGGGTCCTGGTTTTGGAAACTCTACCTGATCTATAGCATCGTCTATTAACTGCACTGCCTCACTTAAAACAGAACTGAAAGAAATCCCACCAGCTTTCCAAACCCTGGTTCTTGTATCATCCCCAGGTTCCTACATCCTTGTCCTTGAGTTCCATAAGACAACTTTGTATCCTTATGATAAACTCGCCCTTTTCTGCTTAGGTCAGCCACACGTGGTTTTCTGTTACTCTACTGATAGCACATGGAATGAGGGCAGATTTGTCAGTTCTTGAGAAATGGCTGGTAAACAGGTTAAATCCAAGTATCACAGCCTGGTTGGCTCCTGCCTCTGTCACTTCCTAGCTCTGCAGGCTCATCTCCAGTCTTCCCCTCTCTCTGACTAGCACCTCTTATCTCACATCCTAAAACAGAGGTTACTGACCTGAGGCCAGTGGCTCCATCAAGAGACTTTAATTCCTCCAGCTCCTGGAGCACTAGTGAGGTATAGAGTCCATAGAGGCATCAGCAGCTAGGACACCTAAATTGAGCTCAAACATCTTAGTCTATAGCCTGTTCCTCTCTACACAAAGGTCATGGAAAGAGCAAAACAAACAAACAAACAAACAAAAAAAAAAAAACAGAAAAAATCTAAAGTTGATTCTTACAGATTTCTGCTGTGGTCAGTGTAGGAATACATAACTTAAAGCTCTCCTGTTGGCTCCTGCCACAGAACAGGAGAAACCCTATGTGATTCTTCAAGAAGGAGAGTGGCATGCATTAATGAGGGAAATCTGGAAACATGACAGTAACAGGTTTACAATTTCAGGAAAGTAGCAGGTTGCCATTTTTAAAAATGGACCTTGATGTTTTCTTTCAAATTATGTCCTATAAAAACCTAGAGTTTTACGGTGGTTGTTCAGAAACTCCTCAACCTGAGTTTATTTGTAAACAGTCAACTCTGAAATATCTAGGGACCACAGGGTTCAAGAAAGCCAAAGAAGTAGGGCTGGAGGCCAACCAACCAGAGGAGAGTCCTCAAAGGAAGGGGGAACACATCCCCAAAGAAACCAACTTCTGGAGGTCCTGCCCAGAGCAGTTGGGAGCCAGTAGTCTCTCTTCAGTAATTAGTAAGAGACTGTTTATTGCCAATTCCCACTTGCCCTCCCCGCCTTGGGTTGGACCATGGGAGCAAGGAGGAGTGAAGGGTACAGGAGTGTATTCTGCTTGGATCCGATTTACCTATTAAGCTTCTAAATAAGATGTCATTTGAAAAAAAGAGTCCTGCTGTTTTAAGAAAGTTTATGAAACACAGATATAGTCAGTCCAGTCAAATAGGACCACATCTGTAGACTTAAAAGAGCAAGTAAATTGACAAAGATCGAGGTATACCATTTAGAGTTGCTTTGCAATAATTCTAGAAACAGAGTATCTTCTTTAAGTGCTTCATTTTAAGTGAACGTTTTTTAAACATTGTAATGTGTAGGGAGGCAACAGGGACCCAGTTACTAGCCACCCACTTCCCAAAGCAAGGGACAGAGCAAGGAGAGTGTGGGGACGGGAGGTGTGGCAGGGGAACGATGGCCCAGAGTGAGGTCAGAACCTATATTGGGTGAGGAGGAAATTTGCAAAGAAGATCAACCCAGTGTGAAAAGGAGCAGGGTAATGATGGCGTCCACGTATTGGGCTGTCCAGAATGATGACAGGGCCTAAAGACTAGAAGAAGTAGGGGCGCCTGGGTGGCTCAGTCGGTTAAGCGTCCGACTTCGGCTCGGGTCATGATCTCACGGTTCGTGGGTTCGAGCCCCGCATCGGGCTCTGTGCTGACAGCTCAGAGCCTGGAGCCTGTTTCAGATTCTGCGTCTCCCTCTCTCTCTGCCCCTCCCCCACTCATGCTCTCTCTCCCTCTGTCTCAAAACTAAATAAACATTAAAAAAAAAAAAAAAAAGACTAGAAGAAGTAATGCAATGTTAACTTTCTGATTATAGTAGTTACAGTGTGGTTATACAGGAGAATGTCCTTGTTTGTAGGAAAACTAAAGTATTCAGGGATGATGGGACATCAGGTCAGCAACTTAGCTCTCAAATGATTCATAAAAAAATGTTATTTGTACTGTACCTCCAGTTTTGTAACTATTTCAAACTTTTTTTTTTAAATGTGCATGCAATTAAAAAAGAAAAACATCCTGCTCTCCCTTCTCTCAAGCAACGTGAAGCTCATAGAACAATATTAAATTGGTAAGATACTGTTTTTTGTTTTTTGAGAAAAAGCAACATGAGCAGGGGAGGGCCAGAGAGTGAGGGAGAGAGAAAATCCCAAGCAAGCCACACACTGTCAGCTCAGAACCCACCCCCCCCACCCACCCCCACTCCCGATTCAAGGCTCAAACCCATGAACTGCGAGATCATGACCTGAAAGGAAACCAAGAGTCAGATGTCCAACCGACTGAGCCACCCAGGCGCCCCAAATTGGAAGATATTTTAAGGCATCTTTGGAACTTCATTTCATGTGTCACCTTACTGATTTGGCCAAGATTTTTGTTGTTGTAGTTAAGTTTGTTTGAATTTAGATTTGTTGTGGTCATAACAGAACAATAATAACTAGATAGAACCCTAAGAGTTAAAGGGATTTTAATTTATCTTTAACCTGTGCATATGAATTGAGAGGAGAATCAGTTGATAAGTAAAAATACTGGGATATGAGCAAAGACAGAATGACTCCAGAGCCTGCATTCTCAACCACTATTCTCCATTGCCTCAAAAGAATTCACAGTGCACATCTAAATCTTGTGAGAATTTCTAACATGAACTAAGTCCCAACATTAGAGATTCCAAGGAGGAGTCATCGTCAGAAGGGCATTATTCATGGATGAGGCTATGATGAGCTGGGTCTGGATTAATTCATCTAAACATGTAACCAAGGATCATTTCTTATTTGGTCTTCTGTTCCTCATATCTGGTATGCAGTAGGTACTCAAAATTTTGTGGGTTTTTTGTTTGTTTGTTTGTTTGTTTTTGAATGAGTGAATGGCCTCACTATACGCCAAACAAACAGGGAAAGAAAGAAGGGAGAAAGCATTCTGGTCTAAAGAATGTAGAGGAAATAACTTCCACCCAATATGTTGGCTAGATTAGAAGGGGGGAGATTTTCAAATGCCACAATGGTAGCCAAACTTCCTCCTTCCCGCCAACTTGATAGAATGACTATCTGAGACAGATGCTTCTTCCTTTTTGAACTTCAGTCATGGATTGATTGAGAAAATATCCAAAAGCAGGAAAGAGAATAGTAAAGTGCAAAGAAAAACACAAAAAACGGACTCATAAAATGTGAAAGATGAAAAGGAATCATTCACCTCATTACTTTTACTTAACTGAAAACAGGGCTAACAGAGGTCAAGTGACTTGACAGAGGCTGCTTACAGCTAGCCATTGGCACGAAACCCCATGACCAGTACTTACGCTCTACCCCACACTGTTCTTAGTTGATAATCTTGGAGGTCCTCTCCAAGTCGTCTGATAACAACAGCTAGTGTTCGAGTATTTATTTGCTGTACGTTAACCTAAGAGCTTTACTTGTCTTAAGTAATTTGATTCTCTTTCGGACCACTCGACAAGATAGGCAATTATCATTGCCACATTATAGATGAAAAAACTAAGACATGAGAGAAGCTAAGTAACTTACTCAAGATTACAAAGCTATGAATGATGACGATGGGATTCAAATCATATGGACATTTTTTCTTCCCTTTCTAGATTGTGAAATTCTTCTGTGCATGCCCTTGTCTTACACAGTATCATATCCATCCCCGCCCCCCCCCCCAAATCTGCAGCGTCTAGCACACTGAAATTTAGAACTGTCTACTGAAATAGTGAAGTACTTCGTTTAATCCTACTTCAAACTGTTAACTCATCAGTTCAGCACATTTACCGATGTTTATGCCAGGCTCTGTGGTAAGCACTTCATAAACCTCCCTTCAGGCCTTAAAACAACTCTACAAAGTAGGTATTCCTGTGTACAGAAATGAAGTAAGTTGCCCAAAATGCATGGCTAGAAAGAGACAAATACTAGGCCATTCCAAGGGTCATATGCCCAGGCCACTGTTACTACCCCTTTCAACACAGTCCCTGTCCTCACAGACTTCCTAGTCTGGTAGGATAATGGTAACCATTTGCAATGCAATGTGATCAGTGCTAAAATAGTGGCTAGGTTCAAAGTGCTGAGAAAACAAGAAAGAGACCAAGGGTTTGGAGGACACAGGGAAGTTTAAGAGGTGACAACTGAAGAGGACTTTAAGGATAAATGGAAGTCCTATAGCAGAGAACACTGTTCTTTGACCTCATTAGAACCCTAATCTATTGACCTCTACTTTCTTCCAACCTGTTAGCCCTCTCCAGCTTGGACTCCATAGCCCATCATTTTAATAATACCCTGACCGCCCTTTAACCCTTGTCTTTACAGCTTGTAAAGACCCTTGTCTTTACAGCTTTACAGCCCTTGTCTTTACAGCTCACCTGTCTGGCATGAGTGAAGTATGGTTGCAGACAACAGAACCCATGCTAGCTAAGATAAGCCAAAAGGGAGTTATCGCCAGGGATCATGTGGCTTACAAAATTACTTGAAGGGCTATGGGAGCAGGCTCTGTTAGAACTTACAGGAACAAGTCCTAACCCACAAAATAAGTCTTCGCCATGATCAAGACAGTTATGGCTATCACTGCAGAAAGTCACTAAACCAGAAAGTTGGTGACTAAAGAGACATCAGCTCTGCTACGAAATTTGCCAGCAGAATTGGATGGCTCTCACCCTCTTTGTCTCCACATCTAACTCAGTTCCAAATTCAATTCTCACCTTAGGTGCAAAGGAGTCTACGAAATCGTTTTTGGCATCTCAGAATTTTCAGTAAGAGAAGGCAATGTGCGCTGCCTTGTAAGAGGTAGAGGTAGAAACGTGCGCTGAGCAAGTCAAACCCACAGTCCTCACCACCATACCTTGGTATGTTTTCTGCATGCCGGCACAGAATAGCCTGATGTTGCTAGAAAAAAATTATGATCTCCAACCTTAAATCTGCAAGACAATTCTACATTCCTCTGGTCACACAATTCTCCCACAATCTACAACGTCTTTCACACCTTCTGCAATCTTCTCAAATCTCTGATCTCCTCTCACTCTAAGCATATGATCACATCACCTACTTTACAGAGAAAATAAAAGCCATGAGAAAGGAATTCATTTTATCAGTACCAAATATACAAACAGACTGTTCCTACTGCCTTCATTTCCTTCTTCCTTTCTATTCACTGGAGAAACTGTCCATCTTCCTAAGGTTGCTCTAACTGTACTTTGGATCCCATCCATTCCCACGTTTTCACAACACGATCAATGACCCAATTTCTCTCTCTCACTTTCTCCTTCGCCCTCTCAGTTGGATCCTTGGTGACCCCTCATCTCTTTCAGCTTCCACATCCTCTCCTCTCCTTTACAATCTTATGTATGAAAAATACTCTGTAGATTCACTGCCTCCATTTCCTTTCCTGAATCTCTGCCTCATATCTGGCTTCTGGTCTCATCACACCAACTCTCACGAAGGACACCATAAGCTCCATGATGATAAAGCCAACAGACATGTTTCAATTCTCATGTTATTTAAATTCCAGGATTTCCTTAAAAAAAAAAATTTTAACGTTTTTTATTTATTTTTGAGACAGAGAGAGACAGAGCATGAACGGGGGAGGGTCAGAGACAGGGAGACACAGAATCTGAAACAGGCTCCAGGCTCTGAGCTGTCAGCACAGAGCCTGATGCGGGGCTCGAACTCATGGACCGCAAGATCATGACCTGAGCCGAAGTCGGCCGCTTAACCAACTGAGCCACCCAGGCGCCCCAAATCCCAGGATTTTCTAACACAGAAACTTTTTCTAACACAGAATCTTTTTTTTTTTTTTTAAGATTTTATTTTTATGCAATCTCTACACCGAGTATGGGGCTCAAACTCGCAACCTCAAGATCAACAGTTGGCACACTCTACCGACTGGACCAGCCAGGCACCACTACACAGACCATTTCCTGCTGCTGAGGCAACATTCCTCTGGTCCTTCTCTATAGCTCTTGTGTTTCTCTTGTGGACTCATGCTTTCATTCTTGGCCATTACAAGTTGGGACCACTCAAGGTTCTCTTACCCACACTTATGGCTCATATTGTCACCTATATGCAATTATTCCCAAGTAAATGTTTCCCGAAAACTCGCTTCTGAGTTCCAAAGCCATATTTCAAACTGCCTCCTGGATATCATACCACCTCCCTCTTCTTCTTCCAAAAAAAGAACTACCCTGTTGCATAAGCCAGAAACCTAGGATCTACAGTTTGATTTCTCTCCTTTCACTCCCTAAATCCAATCCATCATTAAATCCTACTAATTTTACCTCCTATATATCTCTAGAAAACTGTCCAGTTCCTGCAGTTGTACAAATACCTCAGTCTTCATTGCTAATAGCTCTCACCCAAGTAGTCTATCTGTACCTATCTCTCCTCCTATCTGTTCATGCTACTGAGCCTGAGGGATCAAGCCACTCTCCCACCAGACCACCTCCCCCCTCCCCCAGAAAAAACATCCAGTGGCTTCCCATCATTCTCACAGTAAGATTTCTGCACCTCTACGCCCCTCCGGCTGCATCCTGTACCAAACTCTCCTTCATCTCCTCTGTATTGGCCACAGTGGCCTCTTTTTGCCTTTTAGTCATTTGCCACAGGGCCCCTGCACATGCTGTTCTAGATGGAATATTCTGCCTTCCTCTCTTGACCTAAGTAATTAGAATTCTCCCTTTAGGTTACCAGTTCAGGCACCTTTTGTTCACAGATGCCTTTCTGCTTATTTTAGGCACGCATAACATCAGGCCCCTCTCTTAGGCAGCACTATTTTACAGTTCTTAGTGCGATCATTGTTTTACATGTTTGCACCACCAGACTCAAGCCCCTGAGGTCAGGGACCATGTTTGGTTCACAATGTATCCCGAGGCTCTGCACAATAAGTATCAGTTGGACGATTAAGGAGGAGACCTGGTTCCCACGTATGAATCCAAAGCTCTCAACAAGACCGTACTCAGGAGAAGCAGGCGTCGGACATTTCCCTCATCTCTGTTTCTCTGAGGCACAAAGCAGGCCCTAGAACAAGGCTGCACCATCAGTGGTAGAAACAAGCCGGCCTCCTCAGCCATAGAGGAACTTGGTGGAGCTGGGAGACAGGCCTTTCCTCCCTGGGAGCGTCCGGCACAGGGTTCTACACTGCAGGCGCTGGACAAACAAGTCAGCCGTCGAGAGCCCCAGACGGCCGCAAAGACCCCAACGCTCTGCCCCAGCCTAGAAGCGGAACCCACGCTGGTACCTACCGGCGCGGCGAACTCCGGGCCCGCCTATGCCTCCTGCAAACCTTCAGCTGACAAGGGCCAGGCTCAGGCCACACAACCGAGGCGCCGCCTCCAAATGCCGCAGCCACCCACCCCCGACCTTCCTTCCACTTACTCGGTGTCAGCTCCGGGTCTCCCCGCCGCAGCACTGCGCGAAAGGCCAAAACCCAGACAGCGCTTCCACCCACAAGACACAGCGCGCCTAGGTGGGACTCCAGCTCTACCCACCAATCCTGGCATCGTACTCTCGTGACGCCAGGAAGAGCTGACCAATAAAAGAAGAGCGTTCAGGGGGCGGTGCAGAGGAGATTACTGGAAGCCGATTGGTTTCTCCAAGCCGGAAGTTCTGGGGGAAGAACTAAGTCGGAACCAATCGCGCGGTGCCTGAGCCTGTCGGCGCGGTCAGTGGCGGCGCTGAGAAGAGCGGTTGCCGCCATGATAGAACAGCAGAAGCGCAAGGGCCCAGAGTTGCCGCTGGTACCAGTCAAACGGCAGCGGCATGAGTTGCTGTTGGGAGCGGCGGGGTCGGGCCCCGGAGCCGGGCAGCAGCAGACGGCGCCGGGAGCTTTGCTGCAAGCGGTAAGTGAAGTAGGAGGCGGCCTTCGGCCCTCAGCTCATCCTTCATCTCCGAGAGCCCTGCACCGGGAGATCCCGCACTGCGGGGGCGGAACGAGAATCGCTACCTGCAGTTAAAGCAGAAAACACCGTAAAAGCCGTCGACACCCCCCCGCCCCCCACCCCCCCGCGGATGCTGCGTTCGTTAGCCCATTGGACTCCTGTTTTCAGCGTCTCGACCACCCTGTGGCGTGGCGTTAGAATTAGAGTTTAAGGACCTTGAACTCAAAACCAGGACCAGGGCTTTCTCATACTTAATCCCCCAGGGATCCGACATAGAGTCAACATTCAGAAAAGTTTGTAGAATGGATGGATGAATGAATGAGTGAATGAGGGGAGAAAGGAAATGAGTGACACCGACCCGCTTTGGGACTTCGGGCAAGTTGCTTTCCTCTTTATCTCTCAGCGCTAGTACTGTTACTAACAACAACCGAACAATAGCTAACATTCATCGAGTCCTTGTATTAAGTACTTTGTACATGAAAACTCTGTTAATCTTGGTAATAGCTAAAGAGGTAGGAACTGTTAGTATCCTGTTTTGTAAACTCTTATCTGGTAAATGATAGAAACAGATTTTAAGCCCAGAATCCATGCTCCTAACTGCATTTCTTGTGAGATAGAGGTAATGATCACACCTCTCCTCCTGGACTATTAGGCTCAGATCAAGAAATACGTGTGTGTCTCCTCTCTCAACCTCTCTGCCAGTCCATGAACAAATCGTGCTGGCACCCTCCTCAAAATATATCCCAAATTGCTACCACTTCTACCAACTCCATCACTAGCTCCTGGTCTAAGCCATGATCATCTCATCTGACAATTGCAGTGAGGTTCTAACTGGTATTCTTGTTTTCTGCTCTTGTCTGTTCAATCTGTTCTCAGTCCAGCAGCCAGAGGAATCCTGCTAAACGTTAGATCACGTTACCCTCTGCTGCAGACTTTCGGTGGCTTTCCACTTCCCCCAAAGTTAAACCCAAACCCTTACAGCCTTTTGCCCTCTTTCCCTTTACCGCTCAGATGTGCCAATTTTCCGTTGCTCACCCTGCTCCAGTCACACTGGCTTCCATGTTCTTGCCCCAAAGCCTTTTCATATGCTACACTCTACTGGAGTGCTCTTCTTCAAATACCCACATGGTTTACACACTCAGCTCTTCCAAATCTTTGTTCAGATACACTTTATCAGTGAGGGCTTTCCTGACGACCCTGTTTTAAGTTGCAATTCACCATATGCATTAACCCACGTTGCTTTTTTTCCTCCATAGTACCTACCACCTGCCATCTGTTTTATTTGTTTTCTCTCTTCCTCCCTCCTCTTCCTCCTCCCCTCTAGAACACAAACTCCATTGTTTGTTTTTATTTTGTTCAGTACTGTTTTCCCAGTGCCTAGAGAGTGTTTGGCACATAATATATATATTTTTTAATAAATGCATAAACTGGAAATGACTGAAGAGGTTTGGGATTACTGATAGTGTACTAGTTTTTCTCTCTGACAAGAGTATGAGGTTTTAGTGACTTGTCCAAGCCTAGGCTTAGTGTCGAGACCATAATCAAAACTACTTTCCCCAGTAATCTGTACCCTGCGGAGTTGTTGGGAAGGTCAGTTCACTCATTCATTCATTAAATGAGCTAGAGACTGGGAAAACAGTGTTGGATGATGCAAGCAGGGTCCCTGCACTCACAAACCTTTTGTAGTGGGGAAAAAGGACAAGATACGTTAAAAATAAGATAAAATAAGGAAGGTAATTGCAGGTAGTGATAAGTGCTATGGGGAAATACAGTAGGACTAATCGAATGCAGAGGGGAGGTGTGGTGCTGCTTGAGTTTGAGTGATCAAAGAAACACTTTCTGAAGTGGAAACATTTGAAAGGAGCTAAACACAGGAAGATCTAAGGGAAGAAGATCTGATCAGGGACAACAACAAGGATAAAGATCCTGAAGCAGAAATGAGTTTTTAACATGTTTGAGCGATTAAAAGTTGGCTATGGGACGGGAGCAGAATGAGGGAGTAGTTAGAATAACAGGTTGACACTGGACACTTCAGCAGGACCGCGTCGCATTGGAGGCAGAAGTTCACGTGAGAAAAGTTGCTCTTCTCTAAATCAGAAGAAATACACTCGATTATTGTTCCCCACGTCTTTTGCAGCCTCCTTTGCCTGTATGCAGTGACTACCCTGTACTTCTGTCTTTTGTTTAGGGACCTCCCAGGTGTTCCTCCCTTCAAGCTCCAATCATGCTTCTCTCAGGACATGAAGGGGAAGTGTACTGCTGCAAGTTTCATCCCAACGGATCCACCTTAGCATCTGCAGGATTCGATCGACTGATATGTAAGAGAGTTTTTGAAGCTGGAGTAATTGTTCTTTGCCAAATAGTGATTCTTTTTTTAAAACCTTCAGTGCCACAGAAAGTATCAGTCTGAGCTGGTCACATCACAAACTGCATGGCTAACATGCTGAAATAGTGTCATGAAAATGTTGAGTGATCTTGGGTATAGAATTCAAGGTCCATGTAGTACAGGAGGAATCATGTTACTACTTGGAAAGTGAGTTGTCCTAGTTTGAGGGTATCTTCCTCATGGAGGCAAATCTTGAGCTGATTTAGCCAGACAAGAGATCTAGGCATACCAGGTTAATGGAAGTAATGAGAGAGATAGCTTTTCCTTTTCCCAAAGGTGTGAGGCCTTCCTCTTGATCCACTCATAGAATCCTAGCATGTGAAAAGAAGGAGGGGACATGGGGATCCTAAAGTGGCAACTCACTTGGATAATCTACCTGTACGTCATTAGGATCATACGGCATTTAGATTCTCA
Organism: Panthera uncia; assembly: GCF_023721935.1. Taxonomy (NCBI): domain Eukaryota; kingdom Metazoa; phylum Chordata; class Mammalia; order Carnivora; family Felidae; genus Panthera; species Panthera uncia. The sequence continues at coordinate 81,498,680 of NW_026057585.1, forward strand.
GCTGCTAGTTGGGAATACCCATTTTTCAGAAATAAGTAGAAAAAATCACTTCAGAAGAGTCATGAGAAAAAACAAGAGAGAAAATACCAGAAACATCTGACTCTTTTATTCTGGCATCGTTTGTTGTATTGTGAGATTAAGTGAGTCCTTTAGCTCTTTGCTTATAAGATTGTACCTCAAGGTAGATGGTAGCTATCTTTGCTGTCTTGATGTAGGTATTCTAGTTCTGTGATCCTTCAACTTAACAGTGACCAAGCATCTGGAAGAGTTGGGAATCTTTGCAGAAGATTAATTAAGATCAATCCCTTAAATTGATGTGCTTAATTTCATCAAACAAAAAAATGGTTTATCAACAGAAAAATACCATATGTACATGCCTTAGTACATATAGAGGTGCTCCTTAATGATACTCCTCAAGCCTCATTCCTTGCTAGACCAAGCTGCCAGAGGACAGGAACTGTGTCTATTCGCTTATCTCATTTTACCCCAGCATCTGGCTTGTTACGGGTACATGGTACATGTGGAATGAGGAAATGTAGTATAAAGTCATTGCCATGTGCCCTTCAAGTCAGTTTGCAGCTTCTTGGGTTTTCTGTAAGTGCCATCATTTTGCAGTTCTCTTATACTCATAGCAGACATGTAGGAGTGAGTACCAACTTTTTTAACATTACAGCAGAAAACTTTCAGATTTAAAAAATTAGTTTTTTCAACCTTATGAAATATGAAAATATGGCATTACTTTTGTTTTAGTGTCAGGAAAATTGGTCCAGCTGGGAGAACCAATAGGGAGAATACTCCAAGGGAGTATAATTTCAAAACTGTTGTGATAAATTTAGAAGTACCTTTTCTGTGGCCAATGATGACTTTTCTTTTGCGTAGTAATGATCACAGAACCCCTGTCTCCCTGACAGTGCTGTGGAATGTCTATGGTGACTGTGATAACTATGCCACATTGAAGGGACACAGTGGGGCGGTGATGGAGCTGCATTATAATACCGATGGCAGGTGAGTAGTTCGCACAGTGGAATGACAGCTGCTTCTCCTACTAACTCGTCTCGGCATCCTTTCACATTGCATCCTTGAGTTTTCTCTCTCAGGAGACTATGCCGTCAAAAACTACTGCGTTTGGAGCAGCTACTTTATTCTCCTATCACTGTTAAGCCAAGTTTGGTGTTTCTTGCTCCGTGTATGCATTTATGAATACATCTCTATCACCTAACATCAACAGCTCAGGCAAATTTGTTTCTTTTTAAAACAAAACAAAATGTAATTTGCATATGCAGATATGTTATTTTTTTAAATAAAAACAATAAAATGTTTCTTTTGAGAAACTCAAAAACATAAATGAAAAAATAGCCCATATTCCTATGACTCCAAAGATTATCACTGTTAATCTTATGATATGTTTTTCTCAAGTTTTTTTCCTACTCGAAGCCATTTGGTTTTTCGTATACGTTAGAGCTTCATGTGTGATCTTTTCTGCTGCTTTTTTCCTTACTGTTATTCACCTATTGTACCTGTATCATAGTAGACATTTTATCATAAACATTTTAATGACCGCATAATTTTACAATAACCTAGGTAATATAAAAATGTGATCATACAAAGTCATTTAATCCTATTAGGTATTTTAGTGAACATTCATTGTTTTTATACCTCTGGCCTCTAAAATCTTAGGGTCCCGGAATCAACTGGTACATAACCTTGTATACATTTTCCCTGTTAGTATTTGAGTAAAGAGTGCCTTATGAAATCAATTATAACTTAGAAATCATTTTCGGAGACAAAGTAAAAACTTTACCGAGCCACCAGGTCAGGAATTGCTACAGCGTGTCTTCACTCTGCAGCAGGGAGTGATTAAACATTTCCAGATGGGAAAACGTCTAAAGTGTTGTCTATCTCAAAGGAGAAAAAGATTGAGAAAACTACTGGTATTAGGTTGTAATACATCATGGGGACTGACAGAAGGAAATTTATTTGACATTTCATAGAGTAGACCTTGTAACTGGGTCTAGAAAACCAACAGGATTTTGTTAGGGAGGGTGAAGCATTCCTGCATCATGTGTCAAACTGTCAGAGCACAACCTGTCAGTGGCCTTAAAGAGTGGCACGTTTTGGCAAGTGTTGTGTGTGGGGGGGGGAGGGAGTGGTTGCCATTGCTTTTCTTCACTTATTTCTTTTTTTGTTCTTCTTGTAGTATGCTCTTCTCCGCATCCACAGATAAAACTGTGGCAGTATGGGACAGTGAGACAGGCGAGAGGGTTAAAAGGCTGAAAGGACATACTTCCTTTGTGAATTCCTGTTACCCAGCCAGGAGGGGCCCCCAGCTTGTCTGCACTGGCAGTGATGATGGTACAGTTAAGGTGGGTGTTGTCTGTCTGTCTGTTGCAGTTTCTAAGGTTACATAATGGGAACCTATCTTGCTTTGCACCTGTGCCATACACTCCTCTCCACAACTTTGCTTTAGCGGTCATTTCTCAAAACAGAGGCCTTTTAAAATAATACGTTTTTTTTTTTTTTAATTTTTTTTTTTTTAACATTTATTTATTTTTGAGACAGAGAGAGAGAGAGCATGAACAGGGGAGGGGCAGAGAGAGAGGGAGACACAGAATCTGAAACAGGCTCCAGGCTCTGAGCTGTCAGCACAGAGCCCGACACAGGGCTCGAACTCACATGACTGCGAGGTCATGACCTGAGCCAAAGTCGGACGCTTAACCGACTGAGGCACCCCTAAAATAATACGTTTTAAGTATCCTCTAGAATAATAAATATTAGAACCATGTTGAACCATTGTGACATGAAACGACATGAATCACCCGAATTGGATTTTTGACTCAGCTATTTACTTAATTATGTGATCTCAGGTAGTTCACTTTCCTGATCCTGTTTCTCAGTCTTTAGAACAGTGACCGTAATATACATGTCTTCCAAAGCTGTTGTAAAAGTATAGTCACTATATGAAAAGGTCAATATGTGGTTTAGTAACAGTGTCATTTATTTAGTCCAGTGATTTCCAACCTGTCTTCATATCAGACTCACCTGAAGAACCTGTTAAAAATACCCAGATTCTAGTTCAGTAGGTCTGGAGTGAGAATTTTGGGGGTTTTTGTTTTTGTTTTCTTAAATTTTTTTTTTTAATCTTTATTTATTTTTGAGAGTGAGAGAGAGAAAGAGTGCGAGTGGGGGAGGAACAGAGAGAGAGGGAGACACAGAATCCAAAGCAGGCTCTAAGCGGTCAGCACAAAGCCCAACACAGGGCTCGAACTCACAAACCGTGAGATCATGACCTGAGCTGAAGTTGGACGCCCAACCAACTGAGACACCCAGGCGCCCCAAGGGAATTTTTGTTTTTAAATTAAGACATTTTTTTTAGAAGAGCTTTAGGTTGGCAGCAAAATTGAGGGGAAGATACAAAGATTTCCCATATACCCACTGCCCCCACATGCACAGCCTCCCCCATTTTCCCCCACCAGAGTGGTACATTTTTTTACAATTGATAAACCTACAGTGACACATTACAATCACTCAAAGTCCATAGTTTTTATTGGGGTTCACATTTAGTGTTATACATTTTGTGGTTTGGGACAAGCATATAATGACGTGTATCTATCACTGTGGTACATTTCGGAGTATTTTCCCTGCCTTGAAAATTGTCTGTGCTCCTTCTATTCATCCCTCCCACCCCTGGCAACCACTGATCTTTTTACTGTCTTCAGAGTTTTGCCTTTTTGAAATTGGCTTCTTTTACTTAGTAATATGCATTTAAGACTCTTTCATGTCTTTTCATGGCTTGATAGCTCATTTGTTTTTAGTGCCAAATAATATTCCATCATCTGGATGTAACCGTTTATCCATTCACCTACTAAAGGATATCTTGGTTGCTTCCAAGAGTAGGTAATGATGAATAAAGCTGCTGGAAACATCTATGTGCAAGTTTTTGTGTGGACCTAAGTTTTTCAACTCTCTTAGGTAAATGCTAAGGACCGTGATTGCTAGATCATATGGTAAGAGTATGTTTAGGTTTGTTTTTTTTTAATGTTTTTTTATTTTTGAGAGAGAGCACATGTGTGTTCAAGCGGGAGAAGGGCAGAGAGAGACCGAGACCCAGAATATGAAGCAGGCTCCAGGCCCTGAGCTGTCAGCACAGAGCCCAACGCAGGGCTCGAACTCCCGAGCCGTGAGATATTGACCTGAGCCGAAGTCAGACACTTAACCGACTGAGCCACCCAGGCACCTCTGAATGTGTTTAAGAAACCACCAATCTGGGGCACCTAGCTGGCTTAGTCAGTGGAGCGTGCAACTCTTGATCTCAGGGTTATAAATTTGAGCCCCACATTGGGTGTAGAGATTACTTAAAAATAAAATCTTAAAAAAGAAGGAAAGAAAGAAAGAAACCACCAATCTCTCTTCCCAAGTGTCTATACCATTTTACATTCCCACCAGCAATGAACGAGAGTCTCCATTGCGCCACATCATCATTTGGTGGTGTCATTGCTTCAGATTTTGGCTCTTCCAATAAGTATGTAGTGGTACCTCATTGTTGGTTTAATTTGCATTTTCGGGATGACATTTGATATGGAGCATCTTTTTATATGCATTTTGTTATCAGTGTATCTTCTTTGGTGAGATGTCTGCTATCTTTAACTCATTTTTTTTATCATGTTTTCTTATTGTTGAGTTTTAAGAGTTCTTTGTACATTTTGGATAATAGTCCCTTATCAGATGTACAAATATTTTCTCCCTGTCTTGTGGCCTGTCTTCTCATTGTCTTGACATTGTCTTTAGCAGGCAGAAGTTTTTAATTTTTTTAAATTTTTAAAAAATGTTTGATTATTTTTGAGAGCATGAGAGCACACCAGCAGGGAAGGGGCAGAGAGAGGCGGGGACAGAGGATTCAAAGCAGGCTGCGTGCTGACAGCAGAGAGCCTAATGCAGGGCTCGAACTCATGAACCAGGAGATCATGACCTGGGCTAAAGTTGGGATGCTTAACCGACTGAGCCACCCAGGCACCCCCAGAAGTTTTTAATTTTAATGGAGTTCAGCTCATCAGTGTTTTATGGATTGTGCTTTGGTGTTGTATCTAAAAGTCTTTGCTATACCCAAGGTCGTCTATGTTTTCTTCTGTTACCTTCTCGGAGTTATATTTTACATTTTATATTAGATCTGTGATCCATTTTGAGTTGGTTTCTGTAAAAGGTGCAAGGTCTGTGTTTAGATGCATGTGTTTTCATGTGAATGTGCAGTTGTTCTAGTACCATTTGTTGAAGAAACTCTGTTTGCTCCATTGTGTTGCCTTTGCTCTTTTGTCAAAGATCAGTTGACTATATTTATGGGGTTCTACTTCTGGGCTCTCTATTCTCTTCCACTGATGTATTCTTTCCCCAGTACCACGCTGTCTTGATTACCGTAGCTTTATAGTAAGTCTTGAAGTCAGGTAGTATCAGTCCTCCTCCTCCATTCTTTTCCTATCGTGTTGGAAATCTTGGGTCTTTGTCTCTCCACATAAACATTAGAATCAATTTGTTGATTTCCACAACACATTTTGGTTGGGATTGCATTGAATTTATAAAGTTGAGAATGACAATATTGAGTTTTCCTGTCCATGAACATGGAAAAACCATTTATTTAGTTCTTTGATTTTGTTCATCAGAGTTTTGTTTTTTGGGGGTTTTTTGTTTTGTTTTTTTAAACTATTTTTTTAAAGTTTACTTATTTATTTTGAGAGAGACAGTGTGAGCAGGGGAGAGGCAGAGAGAGAGAGAGAGAGACGGAGAGAGTGAATCCCAAGCAGGCTCCGTACTGCCAGCGCAGAGCCCTATATGGGACTGAAACCCACCAACGGTGAGATCATGACCCGAACCAAAAGTTGAACACTTAACTGACTGAGCCACCCAGGTGCCGCCATTCATCAGAGTTTTGAAGTTTCCTTCATTTGGATTGTACATATTTTGTTAAATCTATACCTAAATATTTCTCTTTTGTTTTGGGTGCTAATGTAAATGACATCGTGTTTTTTAAGAACCAGGATTTTTTTTTTTTTTTAATGTTTATTGGGGCACTGGATTACTCAGTCAATTGAGTGTCTGACTTTGGCTCAGGTCATGATCTTATGGTTTGTGGGTTTGAGCCCCATGTTGGACTCTGTGCTGATAGCTCAGAGCCTGGAGCTTGCCTCAGATTCTGTGTCTGCCTCTCTCTCTGCCCCTCCCCTGCTCACGCTGTGTCCCTTTCTGTCTCTCAAAAATGAATAAATGTTTAAAAAATTTTTTTCTTAAGTAAAATGTTTATTTTTGAAAGAGAAAGCATGAGGGTGGGGACAGATCGGAAGTGGGCTCTGTGCTGACAGCAGAGAGCCCAATGTGGGACTTAACTCACGAATCGGAGACCATGACCTAGGCCAAAGTCGGATGCTTAACTGACTGATCCACCCAGGTGCCCCACGAACCAGGATCATTAAACATGTTCCTCAACATGATTTGATGTAGCAGGTCTGACATTTTGGAAGCCATTGATCTCATCCAGCATCCTCATTTTATTTTTTTATTATTGTTTTTATTTGAATATGGTGATACATAATGGTACATTAGATTCAGATGTACGACATAGTGATTCAACAAGTTTATACATTATGCTGTGTTCACCACTGCATCCTCGTTATCAAATGAGGAAAATGAGGCCTAAAAATAATTACTTATTTCAAGAGCACACAAGGACATACTACTCTAGTACCAACCATTTTTATTCTTTCTTTGGCACTAATTTGGTACTCTGGGAAGTATTTTAGTGATTAAACAAGGAGGGACTTGAAAGGAGTATATCCGAGAAACCACACTAACCTTGTGATTGTTGCTTTTTAAAATGAATTTGTTTTCTTTTCATAATTAAAGTGGTGACACTGACATACTGAATCATCTGCTTGGAGATATTGTCCTACTAAATCATTTTTATGATAAACCCAGTCACTTGGGGCCTGGTGCTTAGCTAGGAAGAGAGTGTATGGCTTAGGAATGACTCCAAAGCCCAGAGCTCTTAATCTCCGTGTGCCATGGTTGGAGAGTCTGCTTTGTAAACTGATTCGCCAAAGGGCCTTTCAAAAGGTGGTAAGAGACGACAGGGCCCTAAGGAATTTTACCGAGGGCCTGCTCTATCAACATCTAGGAACTTAGTCCTGTTTATTTTTGGCTTTCCTTCACCTTTTCTCTTACTTTCTTTCATTTTGCCTTTTCTTTACCTCTTTCCTCATGTTTGCCTTTCTGTCTCTCCTCGGCTTTTCTTTTTTCAACTACTCCTTTGTGAGTACATGTTTGTGTTTTCTGTCCTCCTTTCAGTTTCTTGCTTCTCTTCTCCTCTAATTAAACATGATTTGAAATAAATGTTTTAACTTTGTCACTCAAGCTAATATTTATCTTAGTGTGCAATATGTCACATCAACTAAAGGTGACTGTTTTTTAACCAATTCCTTATTCTTAATTTCAACATATTTTTTATAATTAATGCTTTGTCGAACAGCCTTTTACATATGCCTTTTAGTTAGTTATCAGGTTGGAATGCTTTGTTGATTATTTTCTGTTTTAGGTTTGTAGGTGTAGGAATTTAATAACCTCTGTTTCTCTAAGGGGGGAGCTTGTGTTACATTTGACGTATCAGGATTCGCAACAGAAGACGAAGCTTTCAGTAATGCTTACGTTTTCAGTCTAGAAATGGCATCCTGAGCATTGTCCATACTAGTAGTTTTTTCTGTTGTTTTAACAATATTTCATACTGTTTTTCACAGTTTTTTCATATTGTTTTTAGCAATCTATTCTTTCTGGTAAAGTACTTAGAAAATCATTTTTATATCATATCATATGTTTAAGGCATATATATTACTATAGATGTGATATATATACACATACATATAAATACAAATTGTTACAATTCAGTCCTAGTGCCATTATGTAGACGAAGACACAGAAGGTTTTCAGGTTAGAGGTGGAGGTGTGGGCCATTGTGACCCAGAGTGGAGTATGAGGCCCAAGTAAGGTGAGGAGAGCATCCATGCAAGTTGGAGGCAGTCCATTGTAGGGAGATGGGGACTGAGAAGGGTGAGGAGGGCAACCACATAACACAGTGTCGGTAGCCCAGAATAGGGAATTGGAGCGGGGAGCAGCCCAGCATGGAGAGTTGGTACCCTAGCAGAATAAAAGGGTCATCTATACGTTAGTGGAGTAGGGGGAAGTATGGGTGTCACAGCCTGAGCTGAGGGTGTCCACATAGTGTGGGAGCAGTTTGGGTAGGGAGTCTGGGACTGAGGCTAGCATTCCTGAGGAAAGGCAGCCTGGAGAGGGATATTAGAGCCAGAGCAGGGGGAAGGGGGTATTCATACAAAGGGATGACCCATATGGGATGAGGAGGGGTTTACATCAGATCAGCCCAGGATGGGAATCACAGTTCAAACAGGGAAGGAAGAGGAGAAGGGTAGAAAAGGATGTGGGAGATTGGTTACATTCAGGAAGCTTGATCAGATAAGTAAATATAGTAACGGGAGGCAGGTTTCTCATTGTCGGAGGAAGGAGTTACCAGTGCAGGAGGGAAAACTAAGATGCCATCTTGTGTTGTTGGTATTGAACTGGAAGTGTCAGTGTGAACTGATAAACATTCAACGCATAAACAGGCGTAGAAGAAATAGGAGATGTAAATGGGTATTTACAGGTGTGTGTGCGCGCGCGCCTGTGTATGCATACATTGGCAACTGTCCACTGAGAGGGTTTAGGAACAACAGTCCAAAAGCAATGAACACATCTACTGTGCAGGTCTTGGCCTTTAAACACCATTTTCCACTGAAGAAACCAGGGCTCCCTATTTCAGGACTGGGCAGGGAAAGTACCAGATGAACCTGGAACATCTTGTGCAGAAAGCTTGTCAAAAGAACATCTTAAATCAAATGATCAAACTGAACATTATTCATGATGGGACAAAACAAAATTGTGAGCCACTCAGTAAAATACAATGAAAATGCAGCATCACTTCAGTGATATTCCTGCCAAAGAGGCATAACTTGAATCTAATCATGAGGAAACATCAGACAAACCCAAATTGCGGGACATCCTACAAAACAACTGTCCTATAATTTTGAGAAGTGTCAAGGTCAAGGAAAGTCTGAGAAATTCTTCCAGGCTGAAGGAAACTAAAGAAACATAACTGCTAAATTCAACACATGATTCTGAACTGAATCTTTTCTATAAAAGGCATGTTGGAACAAGTGGTGAAACTTGAATGAAATCTGAGAACCGGTTGGTAGTGATGTGTTGGTGTTAATTTCTGCATTTTGATTGATTGTGCTGAAATTATACAGGATTGTATATGTTATAAGTATTATATATATTTTTATAGGACAAATACACTCAAGTATTTAGAAGTGATGGGACATTAGGTCAGCAGTTCTCAAATGATTCGGGCAACAAAAATGTTCTCTTTTACTTCCAACTTTTTGTGTAAGTTTGTGAATATTTCAAAGTAAAATAGTCTTTTAAAAATGATGGTCATCTGGAACTAATATTCTAAAACATTTGAATCAGGGGCACCTGGCTGGCTCAGTCAGTGGAGCGTTTGACTCTTGATCTCGGGGTTGTGAAGTTCAAGCCCCACGTTGAGTATAGAGATTACTTAAAATCTTTTAAAAAATTAAATATTTGAATCAAACTTTTTTTTTAAATATTTATTTTGAGAGAGAGCACATATGCACATGCGAGTGGGAGGACCAGAGAGAGAGGATTCCAGGCAGGCTCTGTGCTGTCAGCGCAGCCCAACGTGGGACTCGATCTCACGAACCTCAAGAACGTGACCTGAGCCGAAATCAAGAGTCAGACGCTTCACCCACTGAGCCACCCAGGCGCCCCTGAATCAAGCTTTAAATGACTACCATAGCTTTTAGGATAAAATCAAAGGTTGATTTGATCTGTGTAGAGATTATTAAGACAAAGATTGTACTAAATCTGGAAGAGATATGGAGAGGCTAGATTATCAAAGCCTTGAATTCCAAACTAATAGGTTTGGACATGATTCTGTAGCCAGAGGAATTAGTGAGCAGGGGTTAGGTACTAGTTCTTCAGGAGAGGGGTGAAGCACTCTTTTTGGACCATTTACCTGAGTAACCAAACCTAAGCCTTTTTAGGTTATGTTTTCATGAGTTTGCATTCCAAACCATGAGAATTGGAAGGAGGAATCCTTGTTGGCACAGAGATAACAACCCAGACTGCTTGTTTACCACAGATTTGAATGTAAACTTAAGGCCTTTCCTGAGATTCTATGGCTGGTTCCTGTTTTTTAAGTATTTGTTTTGAGAGACAGAGAGCACAAGCTAGCGAGCGAGAGCACATGCACCAATAGGGGAGGAGCAGAGAGCAGTGGAGAGAGAAGATCCCAGACAGGCTCCGCCCTGTCAGCACAGAGCTCCACTGGGGGCTTGATCTCCCAAACCATAAGATTATGGACCCGTGAGAGTACGACCTGAGCCCCAATCAAGTGTCAGGTGCCCAGCTGACTGAGCCACCCAAGCGCCCCTAAAGATTTTAAGTAATCTCTACACCCAGTGTGGGGCCCAAGATCAACAGCCACATGCTCCACCGTCTTAGCCAGCCAGGCACCCATCTTTTTTTTTTTTTTTTTAATTACATGTGTGTAAAACTTGGGACACCATCACCCCAGTCTTTGTAATTTGAATGAAATGACCCACACTCTTAAAACATCATGGTTCACCTTACCAAGTCTGTCAGTCATTTGTTGCAACATCTCTAAGGTGCCTGGGTGGCTCATTAGGTTAAGCATCAGACTCTTGTTTTCAGCTCAGGTCATGATCCTGTGGTTCTCGAGTTTGAGCCCCAAGTTGGGCTCCACACTGGCAGTGCAGAGCCTGCTTGGGATTCTGTCTCCCTCTCTGCCCCTCCCCTACACACACACACACACACGCGTGTATTCTCTCCCTCTCCCACCCTCCCTCTCTCCCTCTCCCCCTGTCTCTCCAAGTAAATAAAAAAACTTTAAAAGAAAGGAAGGGGGGTCGCCTGGGTGGCTCAGTCGGTTGAGCGTCCAACTTCAGCACTGGTCATGGTCTCACAGTTTGTGAGTTCGAGCCCCACGTTGGGCTCTGTGCTAACAAACAGCTCAGAGCCTGGAGACTGCTTCAGATTCTGTATCTCTCTCTCTCACCCTCCCCTGCTCATGCTCTGCCTCTCTCTGTCTCTCAAAAATAAATAAATGTTAAAAAAAATTTTTTTTTTTAATAAAGGAAAGAAGCATCTCTAGGCCCTCCCTATTATCCACACTCTATAAATGCAGATCCATGTTGGGGTGCCTGGCTGGTTCAGTCAGTAGAGCATGTGACTCTTGATCCCAGGGTTGTGAGTTTGAGCCCCATGTTGGATGTAGAGATTACTCGAAAATAGTCTTTAAAAAAAAATGTAGATCCGTGTTACATAAATTTATTTTTTAAAAATAGAGCCTAATTGTTTAGGGTATGGGATTCTAGAGTTATACCTAATTTTTTTTTTTAATGTTTATTTTATTTTTGAGAGAGAGAGCACGGGGGAAGGGCAGAGAGAGAGGGAGACAGAGGATCTGGAGTAGCCTTTGTGCTAACAGCAGAGAGCCTGATGGGACATCAAACTCACGAAATGTGAGATCAGTACCTGAGCTGAAGTCAGATGCTTAACCAACTGAGCCACCCAGGTGTCTCGTTATACCTAATTTTTATCTACTATTACTATTTTTTTTAAGTGTTTATTTTGAGAGAGGGAGGGAGAGCACAAGTAGGGGAAGGGCAGAGAAAAAGGGAGAGAGAAAATCCCAAGCAGGCGCCCCACTGCCAGCACAGAGCCCAACTCGGGGCCTCATCCCACGAACCGTAAGATCATGACCTGAGCTGAAATCAAGAGTCAGACACCGAACCAACTGAGCCACCCAGGCACCCCTATCTTCTATTATTAATAAATCAAGTAGCCATTAAAAAGTTAACGGTATAAAACAAGTGTAGATTACTTTAGTAGTTATAAGAAATTAGCATATATTTTAGTATGTTTAAGTTAATATAACATGAACATAACAGAATCAGACAGTACTAAATTCTAATCCTTGTTTTGCTATTGACTTGCTGGGTGTTTGTCATCAAGTTAATTCCTTCTTTGAGCTTTAGTTTGCTCATCCATAAAAATTGGAGTTAAACTAGATCATCTAAGTGTAGTAATTTAAAAAATTTTTTTTAATCTCAATCTGCATTAAGGAATACATTTTAAACTGTGACCCAGTATATACTCCCCTCAGTATGTCTGTGTTTATGAATCAGCCTCTTCTATATGTGACATTATCTTTTCTATGTATTTTTTAGATTAGGGTAAAATGTACATAATATAAAATTCACCATTTTAACCATTTTAAAAGATGTACAATTCAGTGATTTTTAGTACATTCACAATGTGTGTGATCATCACCATGATCCAATACCAGAATATTCTTGGTGCCCCCAAAAAGCACCTTCCTACCCATTTAGCAGTCAGTACTTTTTCCCTGCTTTCCAGCCCCTGGCAACCATAATGTACTTACTGTCTCTATTGGGAATAGAATTGTACAATATGTGGCCTTTTGTGTCTAGTTTCTTTTGATTAGCTTAATGTTTCAGGCTTCATCCTTGTAACATGTAGTAATACTTGATTCGTTTTTAACACTGCTACAAAGATTTGTGTACAAGGTTTTGTTTGAACACCTGCTTTCATTTCTCTTGGGTATATATCTAGGAGCAATCTAGGATTGCTGGGTCAAAGAGTAACTCTAACCTTTTGGGGAACATCCAGACTTTTCCATAGCAGCCACATCATTTTATATTTCCACCAGTGATGTTCGAAGGTTCCAATTTTTCCACATCCTCACCAGCACCCCTTATTTTCTGTGGTTTCTTTTTTTTCCCCACTAGTAAGTGTGAAGCAATATCTAATTGTTTGGATTTACGTTTCCCAAATGATTTATGATGCTAAGCATCTTGTCTTGTGCTTATATCATCTGAAAAGAAATGTTTACTCAGGGCCTTTGCCCAGTTATTGGACTCTTTGTGTTTTTGTTGTTGAACCATAGCTTCTTTTTCTGGATACTGGATCTCTATCAGGTATAGGATTTGCAAATAATGTCTCCCACTATTGGTTGTATTCTCATTTTCTGGATACCATCCTCTAAGGTACAAAAGTTTCTAATTTTTAAAAATTTTTAAATGTTTATTTGTTTTTGAGAGAGAGAGAGAGAGAGAGAGAGAGACAGGAGGGACAGAGAGCGAGGGAGACACAGACTCTGAAGCAGGCTCCAGGCCTGAGTTGTCGGCAAAGAGCCCAACAAGGGGCTCAAACTCAAGGACTGTGACATCACGACCTGAGCCGAAGTCAGATGCTTAACTGACTGAGCCACCCAGGTGCCCCTAAAAGTCTCTAATTTTTATGAAGTTTATTTTTTCTTTGGTCACTTGTGCTTTTGGTGTCATATCTAATAATTCATTGCCAAATCCAAAGCCATGAAGATTTACCCCTGTGTTTTCTTGTAAGAATTTCATAGTTTTAATTTTTACATTCGAGTCTTTGATCCATGTGGAGTAAATTTTTGCATCTGGTGTAAGATAAAGGTCTGCCTTCATATTTTAGGTATGGTTATCCAGTTGTCCCATCGTTTTTTAAAAGATTTAATTTCTTTTTTCTTCTGTAAGAGCCATACTTTTTTGCTTGTTTTCATGCTTCATAATTTCTTGTTGAAAACTGGACATTTGAATATTATAATGTGGTAACTCTAGAAATTAGATTCTCCCCCTGGGGTTTGCTGTTGCTCCTTGTTGTAGCTGTTTGATGAATTTTCTGAACTGATTTTGTAAAGTCTGTATAGTTTGCCGTACGTAGCCACTGAAATCTCGGTTTCGTTAGCTTGGCGATTCACTAATGATTTCGGCAGAGATTTTCTTAATGGCTTGTGATTAAAAGAAAAACTCCTGGTCTTTGCGGATTTGCTCTGTGTGCGTGTTGGGTCTGTCTCTGCCTCTCAGCCAGGCCGTTTACAACTTTGCATTAGGCTTCACATCTTGCTTGTGCACAGGTTTGAGCCTGTGCAGGTCAGCAAGAGGAGAGCTTAGGGCCTTCTCAGGGCTTTTCTGAGCATGTGCCCAGACACGGGCATGCAAATGGCCTTCTAGAGTCCTAGGAATATGTCAGCTTTTCGACGCCCCTTTTCTCCAAATTGTCTCATTCCCCAGCTTTCCTCACAAGCTTTTTGGTTTGTCTGTGGTTTACTCCAACTGTCATCCCTCGCTCCAGACAGCAGAGGCTAATGCATGTGCCTTTAAATGTTGTAGACAAATGTCTCTGCCCTGGAAGCGTTCCCGGTTAGGCAAAGTAAAGTCCATCCCTTTAAGCTCATCCTTAGGGAGCCACCAGACAGTTAAAAACCACGACAGTTCTTTGAGAATAAGGAGTAAGGTCCCTTCTGCTCCCTCTGGTCCCAGGAACCTATCCTGGGGATGTGGGCCATTGTCTTCAAAGCTATTGCTGCGTAAGAGACGGAGCCAGGGTAAGTTAAGACGCTACAGAACTCTGTAAGATTCAGGAGGGTTCGTTCCTCATTAAGCAGTTGCCTGGCTGCTATAAGCTTCTGATTAGTTTCGAGAGTTCTGACAAAGTTGGTTCTGTCAGTTTTTTTGTCACATAATTCTCTGCTCTTGTAGAGGGACAGCCTTTTAGTATTCCCTGCTCTTCCATTTTTGCTGATGAGAAAAGTTTTTTTCTCTGTATTTTTTCATGTAAGCCACAGCTCATTAATGAGTTAGGATCTCCAGTTTAAAAACACTGGTCTGATATCCTTGCTATGTTAAAAATATATGAACTAGGGGCGCCTGGGTGGCTCAGTCGGTTAAGCGTCTGACTTTAGGGGAGGTCATGATCTCGCAGTTTGTGGGTTCGAGCCCCGTGTTAGGCTCTGTGCTGACAGCTCGGAGCCTGGAGCCTGCTTCGGATTCTGTGTCTCCCTCTCTCTCTGCCTCTCCTATGCTCATGCTCTGTCTCTCTCTCTCTCTCTCAAAAAATAAGCATTAAAAAAAATTTTTTTTAATATAAACTAAACAAGTAGAGGATTTCCATTCTAAGGGCGTGTTGATTAACTATATTTATTCATACTTTAACAAAGGAATCTGAAAATACAACCAAAGTGATTGGTTCTCCCAGCCTTCAGATACATTGGCAAAATTGTGGTCACTTCTCACCGTGTTACTAGGAAATCCGGACAAGTTTCTGAACAGGATCCCTATTAAAAATGTATTCACCTGTACAAAGTCCTTGGATTTCGGGATGTATTATGCAATTACTTCTTAGAATGATGTTTGACTATAGACCCTCTTGTTCCTCTGCTTCAGCTTTGGGACATCCGGAAGAAAGCAGCCATCCAGACATTTCAGAACACCTACCAGGTGTTAGCTGTGACCTTCAATGACACAAGTGATCAGATTATTTCTGGGGGAATAGACAATGATATCAAGGTATGTTTAATGTTTGTGTTACATTTCCCTTTCACCTCTCTTCACTCTCAGAGGTAATGTTTTCAAACTTCTGAGATTTTGGTAGCTTTCCACTTTATACCAACTACAAGGAGGATAGTAACTTAAATCTTGTTTTCCTTCTGTCCTGTCTTCATTGACAGAAGTCAAAGGTTGCATTACAGCTCATGTAAATGCCATCAGGGACCAGACAGTTAATGTGAATTGTGAAACCCCGTGTGTGGATTCTGTGAACATGAAGAATGCATTCCCTGCCTAAAGACATTTGCAAACTTTTTTTTTTTCCCACTGTGATGGCCTGATGAGATAACACTGAAGCAGTTTGTGATTCTCAGCTCCAATCTCTCAGCATATCTTTCTTTTTGAGACTATGGAAAGGAAGTTTTGGGGAGTCCACAGCTAAGCAAGAGGGAAGTGATGATGTCATAGAGAGTGGCAGTAGTCCATACAGCAGTACAGTGTGGCTCTGGCTTTTGAGTAATTGACTTGGATTCTAATCCCAGTTCTATCATTTTCTAGTTTTTTATGACTCCAACTTGTTTAACTTCTATAAGCCTCTCAACAGTAACAATAACGTCTACCTTCTAGGGTTGTTGTGGGGATTAAATGAACCTAATGCATTAGAGCACCTAGCAGTTTCTGGACACAGCAAATGCCAGTAGAAGGGAAGTGTTTTGGGGGGCTACCCAATTTGCATCTGTCTTTACCTGTTGGCTTCCTTAAATATTTCGAAGATTTTGACCTTACTTTCTGTTGTACTGTTAGAGTGGTAACTGGTGGTGAGTAAATATTCAGCTTCCTGTGTTGTCAACCACCTAAAACTTGTGCTGTATTCCCATCCCTCCTTGCCTCCTTCGCTGTTACAGTGGATGACATGTGCTTGCTTTTGTCTAAAGGTAGTCCCTTCAGCAGAAGGATTTCATCTCCTTTTCCTGTCTGGGCCTTCATGCCATCAGTTTTCCCAGATGGTGTGTTTTCTTTCTTTCTTTTTTTTTTTTAAATGTTTATTTTTGAGAGAGAGAGAGAGACAGAGTGTGAACAGGGGAGGGGTAGAGAAAGAGGGAGGCACAGACTGTGAAGCAGGCTCCAGGCTCCAAGCTGCCAGCACAGAGATGGACGCGGGGCTCAAACCCACGAACCGCGAGATCATGACCTGAGCTGAAGTCAGACGTTTCACCAACTGAGCCACCCAGGCACCCCCCCCTTCCATGACTTTAATTGTCATCTCTGTGCTGATGACTCCATATTCCTGGCCCAGATCTTCAGCTCCAGACCCCTGTATACGACCAGCCCCTCAGAAGTCCCCCACTTGGATATCCCACAATACTTGAAAATTGACCACTTCCAAAATGTAACTTCCCATCCCTTTTCTATCATATAACTTGTATGGAGAATATGGAATCCGGGCACAGGAACTTAATTAGATCATCTTAATAGCTAATGCACTGTTTCCCAGAGAGAAGTTTGGGAGCCCATTAGCTTTAGAATCACTAGAGGGCATCTTCTATACCTGACAGTAGGTTTGTGTCATTAAGGTATTGTAATTTTCATACTTTTAAAATTATTATTGGGGTGCCTGGTTGACTCAGTCAGTAGAGCATGCGACTCTTGATCTCAGAGCCGTGGGTTCAAGCCCCCCCATGTTGAGCATATAGCTTACATCAAAAAAAGAAAAAATTCCCATTAAAAAAAAAAATACATTACTATTAAAGTTTACACATGGTGAAATTAACTTTGTACAATTCTATGAATGTTTATGCTTGCATAGATTTGTATAGCTACCACAAACAAGGTTCAGAACAATTTTTATCACCCCCAAAATTTATAGTGCACTCCTGTATCAAACCCTCTTTCCATTCCTAAGTCCTTGCAACCATTCTTTGTCATATAGTTTCTTTTCTAGAATATCATACAAATGGAATCATACAGTATGTAACCTTTTGAGACTGGCTTCTTTTACTTAAGGTCTGAGAATTTGATGCCCTCATCTACACTGAGGGGATAGACTAGTTTAAGAATAATACTCTTGTGCCAGTAAGGCCTTCTTACCACATACAGTGTGACTTATTCCATACTCTTTATCCTAGCCTATTCCTGGGTCTTCTATAAACAGATATTTTAAATGTATGCTATAATCCTTAAGGGATACTTGGTTCCTTTTTAGGATTTGAAGGTTTTCCATGTCCTCTCAGACACACACCATATGTTATTCCTTCTCTTAGGGTAGGTGGTTTCTACAGATAGCTAGTCAATCATACCAGTTTTATTCTGAAGGCTGAACTTATCTTATATAGAGAATGTGTAAATAAAGTCCCATAAGTACAGCAATTACATATATCACTAGCTTTTTTCTTTTACTTATTTATTTTTTTACTTTATTTTATTTATTTACTTTTTAATTTTTTTTTAATGCTTATTTTTGAGAAAGATAGAGTGCAAGCGGGGGAGGGGCAGAGAGAGAGAGGGAGACACAGAATCCAAAGCAGGCTGCCGGCTCCGAGCTGTCAGCACAGAGCCCGATGCGGGGCTCGAACTCACGAACGGTGAGATCATGACCTGAGCTGAAGTCCACTGCTTAACCGACTGAGCCACCCAGGCGCCCCATATTTTAGAGAAAGAGAGTGTCAGTAAGGGAGAGGGTTAGAGGGAGAGAGAGAATCCTAAGCAGGCTCTATGCTCAACACAGAGCCCAACACGGGGCTCGATCCCACGACCCTGGGATCATGACCTGAGCCAAAATCAAGAGTTAGACACTTAAACCGACTGAGCCACCCTGGCGCCCCTCACTGGCTTTGTTCTAAAAGAATGTCCTTCATGTTTCTTTGAGAAGTCCCCTGATTCTGGTTTTGTATAATTTAATGAACTAGTTCCTGGTTATCATATGTGGGTTTTTTCCCCCCTTTTTTTGGTAAAGTTTATTTATTTATTTTCTTGTAATCTCTACACCCAACAGGGGGCTTGAACTAACGACCCCAAGATCAAGAGTCACATACTGCTGCCACTGAGCCAGCCAGGTGCCCCAGTGCTATGTATTTTTACATCGTAGCTTTCTAGTCTTTATCTTTTAAACTAGTGTATAGACATTCAGATTTTTCTGCCAGTGCTTTGTTTTCAGGAAATTTTTTTTAGGTTTATTTATTTATTTTGGAGAGAGAAAGGGAGGGAAGGAGGGAGGGAGAAACAAGTGAGGCAAGTGCAGAGAGAGAGAGGGAGACCCAGAATCCGAAGCAGGCTCCCGGCTCTGAGCTGCCAGCACAGAGCCCAACGCAGGGCTCGAACCCACAAACAGATCATGACCTGTGCTGAAGTCGGATGCTCAACTGACTGAGCCACCCAGGCGCCCCAGGAAATTTTTTTATTAGAAAGTACACAGTATTCCAAAAGCTTAGAAAAGCTTTCTACCCTGTTGTACTGTTTCCAGTATGAAAACTCATAGTCTTGCTGCCCACTAATCAGATGCCCAAGCATTCACCGAACAATTGATTTGGGATTTGCGAAATGTCTTGCTTAAATTAGTGCTACTTTCTACAGCAAATCTGGATATGTGTTGGCTGTGCACAACGTGTACATGCCTCAAGAAGGAAGGTCTGGAAATGGCACCCAAGTGCTATGAGGGATGGCTTTGCATTCTCTCCTAACAAGCTGAAGACTTCAACAGTGTCTTCCCTGAAGAGGAGGAACAGTAGCTTGAACAAAAGACGTCAGCCATTTCAAGCTTTCCTGATTATTGAGGCAGCAAACACCTGACA
This sequence comes from Panthera uncia, assembly GCF_023721935.1. Lineage (NCBI taxonomy): Eukaryota > Metazoa > Chordata > Mammalia > Carnivora > Felidae > Panthera > Panthera uncia. Next base: position 81,517,977 of record NW_026057585.1, read on the forward strand.
CAAAAATGATTGTATATAAAGTGTGTTGGGTTCCACACATGAGTGAGTTATTGATGGGGAAAGTGGAGTTGTCTGCCTTCTGCATTGCTTTGACATGCAGCACCAAACTCATTTCTAGATAAGGGAAGTGCCTTGCTTAAATAGGCAGCAAAAACATTTTTTTTTCCCACTCAGAAAAACTGCATGGCAGTATTAAATCAAATTTGGAGGAAATTCTGTGTAATACCAATGACCTTACCAAAATTGCTGTTCTTTTTTCCATATGACATTCCAGACCATTGCTATTGGCTTTATTTTTTTTCCACATAGTTGCAGTCTGTGTAAATATAAATGCTATTTTGTATCTTCTTTATTAGCTTAATAGCTTATTATTGGAACATTTTTCCATTTGGTCCTCAGAGTTATTTTTAGAGGTTGCTTAATAATAGCTACCAATTATTGAGGGCCTGCTGCATACCAGGCATCTGCTGAGCATTCTATTTGAGCCATAAGAGGTAAATGTTGTTATCCCCATCTTACAGAGCAGAAACAGGCTCAGAGAGGGTTAGTGGCCCAATAAGACAGAACTCTTAGGACTGGGTCAGTCTGACCCTAAATCCTCAGTCTTTCCACTCTGCTGTACTGTCTCTAGCAAAGTCCCGTGGTGGTGCAATGTGTTCATGGGCTGTAACTTAATGAACCATTTATAGTCCCTGTTTGATGTTAGGTTATTTTTAGCTGAACTGTTTCTTCTACGTTTCCTACCCAGGCAACAGTGAATCTGCAGTTCATTTTTCTTTTAATAAATATGCTTTTCTGTAGTGTGTGTGTGTGTGTGTGTGTGTGTGTGTGTGTGTGTGTGTGTGTTGTGTACCTATAACATTAAATGAAAATTGTTAAGCGCGTATATTTCTGTGTATTATCTTAAGATACATTTACATGTAATCATAATGCTCTTTTCAAATGACATGTTCACTTGTTTTTCTATAGTTTTTTTTTAAGTGGATTTATTTTGACAGAGCGTGCATGCGCGTGCGTACGCATGATTGGGGGAGGTGGGGAGAGGGGGGTACAGAGAGAATCCCAAGCAGGCTCCATTCTTTCAGCACAGAGCCTGATGCAGGTCTCACTCTCACGAACTGTGAGATCATGCCCTGAACCAAAATCAAGGGTCAGATGCTTCAACTGAGCCACCTAGGTGCCCCTTCTATAGTTCTAATAGTTTAAATTGCTAAAAATCATAGTTGAAGCATTTTAAATGCTACTTAGTTTTTTAATTTCTAATACATTTTGTTATGATTTGAGAACAGTCTCTGTAAATTTTATTAATTTTTGTTAAACATAAGTTTTGACATTTATTAGCCTTCTGGTCAGACATAGCACTTTTGACTCCCTTGTTAGAAAGACAAGAGTTTTTTTTCCTCTTTGACAGAAATCCTCTATTTTGTGCTAAAGTTATACTTGGCCCACAGCCAGATTGAGAAGGGTTACCAGTTTCTCCAGGCCATTGAGTCTTTAGTAAAAACTCTGTTTCTTTGCTATTCTCAATTTGATTTCTGGGAGCAACTTTTTTGTTTTTATAGGTCTGGGACTTGCGCCAAAACAAGCTCACCTACACCATGAGGGGCCATGCAGATTCAGTGACGGGCCTGAGTTTAAGTTCTGAAGGCTCTTATCTCTTGTCCAATGCAATGGACAATACAGGTAACATTGGAAAGGAAAGCTCTCCAAGTGCCCAGTCACCGTGGACCCTAAAGAAAGCGGGCATTGGGTGGTAGAAATTGTGCTGGGATAAATGTGGATCCAAGGAAAGAGTCAAAAGTGGCTCGCAGGTTTCTACCAGGGCAGTTAGGAAAACACATTGTAACAGAAAAAGCTTTAAAAGATACGGTCAAGAAGCCAGGATTCTAGTCCCAGATCTGCCATCTAATCCCTGAGCAACTTGACACAAGCTTTTAAGACCCATTTCAGCGTCTGGTGTGCTGCGGATGTAGGCAGCATACTAGAAACTCTTGGTGATCGTTAGTTTGTTGAGAAACGTGAGTCTGCAGATCCATCCAAAGCAGTTCGCAAGCATTTCAGAGAGCACCGAGCTTGGCTGATAAGCAGAGCTGTGGGTAGAACTGTGCTCTTTCTGCCAGCGCGTCTGCCCTCCCCACTTCAGAGCACTGACTGGTGTGACAAGAGGTCCTCATTACGACATCGCAACATTCTGCATTCACACAAACACTCTCCACTGCTTGTTTCTGAGTTGCTATGTGGGAGGATGGGTTTACTAGAGCAAAAAGGAGGATGGAGTATATGCTTTGTGTTGGGAGAGCTTAGAGATGCCCCTCTGGTGTACAAGTTCATAGGCTTGTCAGGAACTGAAATGCTTTCACTGACATTTTGTAATACAAACAGAGCCTCGCATTCAGCGGGTTCTTGAATGAATGAGCACCCTTATTTTCTGACTATCCTCAACTCAGTAGCAAACTTTCATGCATACCTTCACCTTTCTGTGCCTGATTTCAAGGACTGTTTTGTTTTTCACACTCAATTAAAATGACATCGTCACTTGAATTCCACTATAGTTATAACGTTTGTTAACGACTGTAGCCACTGCTTACCACGCATGTTTATATCCTGATCATGATGTGTTTACCATTGACTAATTGTAGCAGTGTTCGCCCTGTATAAGGAAAGATGAGATTCCCTGAATGGTTAGTAAAATAATAAGAATTTTTATTATGGCTGTATGATAAAATTACAAAATCCTTTTGTTTATTGCCTCCACTCTCTTAGAGCCCTGTCCCTTGTATCCTGAAAATACTCATAAAAAAGTAAAAGAACAGATGGTATTCTCATTTTACAGACACAAAACACACAACACAAAAAATCACTTTTTACCTGATATCACCCATACATATAACAGAGCTAGGATGAGAATCACAGTTCACTTTTTCTAATTCTTAGTATGGTACTCTCTGCATATATTTCCTTGTTCAAGTTCAGACTGTCAGGTGTCCCTGTGAGCAAAGTTAGAAAAGGTCAGTCCTGAGTTTGGTTTTTGTAGATGATTGTCACAGTAGTCCATGGTATTTAGAGTGTCATGTTTAAGGCTTTGTTAGATGTGACTTTTTGGGTTGGCAAGGGAAATCCTTTGCAAATGTTTGGTGAAATTAATGTCACACCCACCTACTTTCTGTTGCAGACCCCCAGCTATGTGTTTGGCATTTCCCCTTCCTGCCTCCTCAGCTTTCCCCTGTGCCCTTAGTCACTGTTAATGGAATTTGTATGCATTTCATTTCTGTTAGAAAAAGAGAGAGAGAGAGCCTTCCCTTATACCTTCTACCATGTTGGCCCTCCTTCGTCCAGGAAACAGCATCTGTCATTGACATGATACTGACTTCGGGTGGGTTCCCAGGAGGCCTCCAGCTGATAACATGTTTTGCTCCGTTTGCAGTGCGGGTCTGGGATGTCCGGCCATTTGCTCCCAAAGAGAGGTGTGTGAAGATATTTCAAGGAAATGTGCACAACTTTGAAAAGGTGAGTCCTGCATGGCAAAAGAGTTTTACTGTCCATTTGACTCAGAGATACATTTAAGGTGGTGCCAAGGCCGATATTTATATATATCAAATCATTATGTTGTACATTTAAAACTAAAACAGTGTTATATGTCAGTTATATCTCAATTAAAAAAAAAAAAAGTGGTGCTAAGGATAGAGGGCAGTGGCTCTACTAGGAAGGGGCTATATTCCAGTGAACACTGTTCTCCATCAAAACCGTTCTTGCCAGAAATAAAACTAATGGAAGCATAGGGAGGAAGGCAGTTACATAGATAGACGGTGGTGTGACCACCTTCAAATTCAAGACTTCTGACTTCAACAAGATAGTCTTAACCTCCTTTTCATTCCTTGGAAACTTTGACCCTCTTGGGTCAGTGTGACATATGGGACTCAGGCTTCCTGTTACTCAGGTGGCTTCCCTCACCTTCCCAGTGACCCAACTGTTAGAGCCCTGAGAATACATCCCTTTCCTCAGTAAGGACCGTGGCCCAGATTTTGAGAGAAATTTTTCTTAAATCTCAAGTCCTAGGTCAGCTCTCGATAGCAGCTTTTCCTCCAGATACTTTGTTAATAATAAGACTAATGTTTTTCTTTTGAGAGTCTGTATGATTCAGTTTCACTTTATATTTAAAAATATATTTATTAATGTTTTATTTATTTTTGAGAGAGAGAGACAGAGAGGGAAAGAGGATCCAAAGCGGGCTCTGCACTGACAACAGAGAGCCCGATGTGGGGCTCAAACTCATGAACCATGAGATCATGACCTGAGCCAAAGTCGGACGCTTTAACTGACTGGGCCACCCAGGCGCCCATTTAGTTTCACTTTATAAATCAAATCTTGTTTTTTTTGTTGGATTTGGTTTTATTTTTATTTTCCTTCAAAATGAAATTATTTTTTGGGGCGCTTGGGTGGCTCAGTTGGTTAAGCGTCCGACTTCGGCTCAGGTCATGATCTCGCGGTCCGTGAGTTCGAGCCCCGCGTCGGGCTCTGTGCTGACCGCTCGGAGCCTGGAGCCTGTTTCAGATTCTGTGTCTCCCTCTCTCTCTGCTCCTCCCCCGTTCATGCTCTGTCTCTCTGTCTCAAAAATAAATAAATGTTAAAAAAAAATTTTTTTTTTTTTTTAAAGAAATTTAAAGTCTTTTGGTGATTCTGTAGTCCAGTAAAGAGGGGTGTGGTGCATTAATCACTGTATTCGTTGAATTCCAATCTTTATAGAATCTCCTGAGATGTTCTTGGTCACCTGATGGAAGCAAGATAGCAGCTGGTTCAGCTGACAGGTAAGGATTACCGGGTGTGCGGTGAAGAATGATGGAGCTCTGCGGGTGCCTGCTTGTGTCTAGTCCATTAAGTGCAGATGGCGAGCCAGCACGGACGTAGAGTTACAGCCGTGCTCACCGATGAAGCCATATGCAGTAAGAAGGGCCTAAGGATCATGTCAGACAAACACAGCTTCTCTGCTCTCTATGGATACCTTTTTGACCTGGAAGGTAAACAGTTTTTTCAATTCTGTTGGATTCCTTTTGCCATCAGAGTGAAATTTAGACTCCTAATCTAGCTCCAGTTTCCCTCCTCAGATTCTTCCGCGGCGCTCCAGTTCGCTCAAATGCATGTTGTGTCCTCTTCTCCCTCACCATCGCCACAGTGCTTCACTCACACAGAACTCTCCCTGTTCTTACATCCCTTGTGCCTCCAGGCTTCTCCTAGCCCCTCTTCTCCATTTTCCAGATTTCTGTGTCTCTCTGTGAATCACCTCTGTGTTATGTCTGTAAACTTCCCTGGTCCTCTCTCCCTTTCCTCTGGGGTATGACTAACTGCTCTTTACTCTGCACTGTAGTCACACCTTATACATCGAACCTTTCTCAGCATCCAACACGTCTTACCGTGAGATAAACAGAGTGGGGCACCCTCACCTGATTATTTGTTCCTAGAGGTCAGGAAATGAGTCTTAGTCATCTCTGAACCCAGAGCAGTATTTGACCTGTTCTAAGGACTTAGTGAATCTTACATGAATGAATTCCTAGCTCAAGGATGACAGTCAGATTTTACTCTGCATATCAGCTCAGCTGTTGGTAATGGCTGCCTGTGTTGGGGGTGATTCAGAGCTGGGTGTGGGCTCAATAGGAAAAGTGCCATGATTGCTAGATGAGGGTTGTGTCAACATGTGAGCTAGGTATTTTCCACCCCTGAATTCAGAGACCATGAGACTTTCTTAGCTGTCACTTTAAACTGGCTCAGCCATTCGGTGATGAATTAGAAGGAGAAGGGAGAGAATTCTTCTATCAGACCCTGCTGTTTAGTATATCTATGGTGACCTGCACTTAGGACGGGGTCAGAGGCGGGGGTGTGGGTGCCCATGCCAGACTAATGGGCCACAGATGTGGAGTGGTGAAGAATGTTAAGGCCCTCTGATGGCCGACTCTGGCTTTAGCTTCCACTGAGAGATGTCTTAACCCTTTTTAGCTTAACCCCATCTTTCTCTCCGTTGAGAGATTTTCCTACTACCGTACTAAAACAGGCACCATCTTACAAACATGAAGCCTTTTGTGGCATAGCTTGGACTCTTCAGCATGTTCCAGGGTTTTCTTCTCTATTTGGGGCCCTCCCACAGCCATAGAAAAGCCTCATGTTGTTGGTCTGTCCTACACCTTGTTGCTTGCGGACAGTGCTGAACATACCTGAAGATTCCAGAGTCCACTTTTTTTCCCTAGCAAGTTTCATACTGAGATAAAAGGACAAGTACTGTTTTCTGTACTTGTGTTTTCTGGGGGTAAAAGGTCCAGGTCATCAGTGCCACATTGATGGTTTGTAACCCGTTGGTGTAGAGAGCTGCCTTGCAGAGGAAATCTAAGGGATTTTCAGTAGTCATGTTACTAAAGAAGACCTTAAGAAACAGGTCCACAGCCTTAGGTATCTTGCATTCTAACAGTAAGAACGATTCGAAGTGTTTCTACGTAATTCTCAGCAGAGATCTCTTTTTTTATGTAGTTAAGCTTTTAAATGATATTTGCCTAAGCTTTTCTTCTGAGCAGTTTGTTTCTGACATCGGCCCTTTCTGACTTTCACTGTCCTCTCTTCCTCTTTCCCTCCCCACTGTTCCTTTAAACCTTACATGCGGGAAGCATGGCTCTGGTCTGGGCACAGCCCGTGTATCTACCTGCTGGGGTTGGCCAGATTTCACAGGCCACCTCGCCAATTAGCCCCAAGTCAACAAACAACTCTGTTATATAAGGAACCTGGTTCCTGCCGAATGTTCCCGTGCCAAAGTAAGGAGAGGACAAGGAACCCCTCTAAATTTAGCACCTAATTGGCAGCCATGGAGAGTGAGGCCTTCAAGTAAACCCTTGGAGATCTGGGGTTCTGCTGGCTTTTATGTGCCTGGGAAATGTATCCTTCTCAGAAATTTGCTTTTTAGCTTGGCCTGGATTTGGCACATTTCCCCTCTCTACTCACAAATCACCTACCGCCTCACATTCAAACTCGAAACCCTTCAACAGTTCCTATCCAGGACTGTGGGAAGACTGGTCAGTCTGTCTGCCATGAGTGAGTTAGTCAGCCTCCTGACTTCACGTTCTTCTGTTTTGATAATAAATGTCCTCATCATAACAACAGCTGTCATGTGTGTGCCAAACACTGTGCTTATATTAGCTCCTCTTTTCTCTCAACCAAGCTGTGAGATCAGTATAGTATCCATCATCACAACTAAAGAAACAGAAGCTCAGAGAAGTTAAATATTGTCTAACCTTACTTAGTGATTAAACAGTTGCATGAGACTTGAGCCCAGGTCTTTTGGAGCGCAGAGCTCATGCACTTTGTTACTCTGCCATATCTTCCTGGGCTGGGTTAATGAGGACGTTATTTGTGCACAGCAAGAACGAACACAGTAGGGAGAGCAGGAACATTGGAGCCAAGAAGTCTGGAGACAGATGGGCTTCCTGCTTCCCTTCCATCTTGCTTGGAACTTTTATTAAGTTCCTATGGAGCCTAGCACTTGAGAACTAAACAGTGTAAATAAGCTCGTGTTTAGTTGTATTTTAGACCACAAATGTGATGTTACATCAACACTAGGCATTTTATTTTATTTTGTTTTATTTTATTTTATTTTATTTTATTATTTTTTTATGTTTGTCTTTTTTTTTAAACGTTTATTTATTTTTGAGAGAGAGAGAGAGAGAAACAGAGTGCAAGTGGGGGAGGGGCAGAGAGAGAGGAAGACACAGAATCTGAAGCAGGCTCCAGGCTCCGAGCTGTCAGCACAGAGCCCGATGCGGGGCTCAAACCCACAAACCGTGAGATCATGACCTGAGCTGAAGTCAGACACTTAACGGACTGAGCCACCCAGGCGCCCCTATGTTTGGTTACTTTTGAGAGATAGATAAGAGACAGAGCACGAGCAGGGGAGAGAGAGGGAGAGACAGAATCCGAAGCAGGCTCCAGGCTTTGAGCTGTCCCACAGAGCCCAACACGGGGCTCAAACCCATGGACCATGAGATCATGACCTGAGCTGAAGTTGAACACTCAACTGACTGAGCCACCCAGACACCCCAGCACTAGGCATTTTAATATCAAGTACTGGTAACTGTACCTACCCTTTTAGATGTTGACTGAACAAAACAAATACGCAAGTAATGTTTATAACCTGCTTGAAAACCACCAGCCCTTTAAATTTACCCACAGATTATTTTTGCATGGGCATGTGAAGATAATGTCTCTTTATTTTACCCTTCAGCCCCAAAATAACCCAAGCAAGGTTGAAGGTCAAAAGAACTTCCGAGGGGCGAGAGGAATTAGAAGATGTTTGAGGGTGGTAAGAGAAAGGAGATTACTAGAATATATTAAGAGTTCTGATTGTAGGGGTACCTGGCTGACTCAGTCAGTGGAGCATGTGACTCTTAATCTCAGGGTTGTGAGTTGAAGCCCCATATTAGGCATGGAGCCTACTTTAAAAAAAAAAAGTTCCAATTTTAGTTCTGCCTCTGATGAACTGTGTCACCTTGGAAGAGTCACTATACCTTAGTTTTCTTATCCGTAAACTGAGTTTTGACCAGCTGGTCATGGAGTTCCCATGAATTCAGGGCAAGATTGGGTCAAGTCTGTATTTGGTGTGTGTTATACTGCAGAAATTTCCTGTCCCTTCTCTGAGCTCTGTGATTTGAACGCAGTCCTGGTAGACTCACATGGGCCCGCACCCTAGGCTCCCAGCCTGCTGAGAATTGGGTTAGCTTTAAGACATCCTAGATGCCTATCAGATGCCCTTTGAGGATTTCTGTGTGGGGACCGTAGGAAAAACGGTCTTCCTCCATGTTCTTTCCTATTTCAAAAGCTTACGTTTGAAATACAAGGAATGCTTATAGTTGTAGCTGTTCCAGTTTCTCTGTTCAGTTGCTCAAGGGTCCATCCGTTATTCAGAATCTGTATTTCTAGTCTGTAAACACCAGAACACAGTTCAGTAAATATGGGGTGGATGAATGAGTAAATTGTTGCTTCCATCTCTGTTAAAAAGCCGTGCCTCTACCCTACCCTCAGCTCTGGGAAGTTTTAACACTGCTCTTCATGATACCTTGCAGGTTTGTGTATGTGTGGGATACCACAAGCAGGAGGATTTTGTATAAGCTGCCTGGACACGCTGGCTCCATCAATGAAGTGGCTTTCCACCCCGATGAACCCATCAGTAAGTCTGTCCTGACTTTGGGGAAAGGGAAACTGGGGGAGATCTCCCTCAAGGGGCCCTGCAAATACAAAGGCAGAAGTGGATGTCTGTTTTATGTGAATTTCCTTGTTGTCTTAAGGAAGTGTTTTAAGTGATGAAGTCAAGAGCAATGTTCCGTTTTCCAGTGACTCTCAAAAGAAGACTGGTTAACCTATTTCTAGTTCTCTTGAGTTTACTTGCTTCAAGTCTCTGTTTCAGTTACACGTTTGGGGTAAAAGAATAATGTTTCTTAATGTTCAGATATAAATTGCAGCTTATGTTATATTGGCCAGCTAATTAAACAATGAGTCTTGAATTAAAGGAGAAAGTATAACTTTCTCCAGGGCTAAATAGAACCAGCAGAAGCACATTTACAAAATGAATGGCACAGACGTTGATTCTTCTGGAGAGTAGCTGAGAAGGTCTTTTCATAGGGTGTGGCTGAAGAGGGACATCGGGGTTTAGACCCTGATAAATGCATTTCCCATAGCACAGTCCACCCTTGTGGTTGGTTTCAAGAGGACTTGAACTGGGGCACCTGGGTGGTTCAGTCAGTTAAGCGTCTGACTTTGGCCCAGGTCATGATCTCATGGTTCACGAGTTTGAGCCCCACGTGGGACTCTGCTGACAGCTCGGAGCCTGGAGCCTGCTTCGGATTCTGTGTCTCCCTCTCTCTTTGCCCCTCCCCTGTTCACGCTCTCTCTCTCTCTCTCTCTCTCTCTCTCTCTCAAAAGCAAATAAAACATTAAAAAAAAAAAGGAGGACTTGAACTGAAAAGCCAGGCTACAGACCTGTGAATATGGTGTTGGAGAGGAGGGGAATTTAAGCTAAATCCAATTGCTCTTTTTACCAGAATTGGCTCTTGACACAAGAGCCCTTGAGCACCAAGTCTCCTTGAGCCTTCATTAGCTCCCGTCATCTTCTCTGTTCTTCTCACCTCAGTTCTGTCAGCGTCCAGTGACAAGAGACTGTATATGGGGGAGATTCAGTGAAGACACAGAATGGAAGACTCCACCGCTGCTTGGCCTTGAGACCTCAGACTACAGAAGCGGCATCGAATAGTGCCCAGGCCAGCATCCTACCTTCAGACGAAGATCATTCATAGCAAAAGGCAAGGAGGACGTGGCCATATCCCAACCACCACTGGTATCCCATTTTACCAGGATGATTAAGGCAAGCTTACAGTGGCCTCTAAAAACCACCTGCCAGATTTCAGGGACTGTTTGGTTTTTTCCTCCTTTTTTTTTTTTTTTTTTTTTTTTTAATAAGATTTCTTCAAAGAGACAGACATTGGTTGGTTTGCAGTTTCCTGTCTTCTAATCCAGGCTGAGAACCGGAAATGTGACTGAAATTTGTTTGTTGGGTGTTTTTTTTTTTCTTAATTCAATAACTGGCTTGTATGATATTTTCTTTCTGTGTTTCTCTGAGTCGTTTTGTATTAAAAACCAAATAGATGCCTTTTTACAAGAGCCATGTGGATTGGATTTATTGCTGTCTTTTCTTTGAAGCTTGATGGCTGTAAATCTGAGCAGGGCATGATGTGGCCAAGGGATACAATCCATTTGAACTTACAGGATGCTGTTTACAGGGATGTTTAGAGGTTCTCCCCCCTTCTCATGTTTCTAGATTTGCTCCCGTGAAGATTTATTCCCAGAGAGTATCCATAACGAATGCTTTCTCTCCTACTTAGAGACTAGCAGTCAAAAGGTAATAAGGTCTGAAAGAACCTAGTTTTTGTATACTTTTACATGATCTTTAATGAACAGGATCTACTTCGACTCTGCCTCCTGCCACAGTTCTGAGCAGCAGCCCCTACAGTCAGGGCTCCTGAAGTGGGCAGACAGATGTGGGCAGTCTCAGCCAGCAGCAGTGATGGGCTGGAACACTGCACCGGTCTCCACTCAGAAGGAATATGTGAAGGTTTTGGCGTAACTGGACCGTGACGTTGCCTGAGACCTTTTGTAGTTCTGCTTACTCGCCTGTCTTTCCTAAACTGACAGGGACAGTAAGAAATGCTGTTAGTTGCTTTCTATCCTCAAAACAGGTTACCGTCCCCCCGGATCCTTGGATGACTGCGCCCAGCACACAGATTGACACTAATGAGTCCCATCTGGCACGGGGGAGTAGTGTGTGTCTTTTTTATTTTTGTTTAGAGAGAGAGGATGCACGCGTGCAGTGGGAGGGGGAGGGGCAGAGAGAGAGAATGTTGTTATTCAAAAAAATTTTTTTGGCTTTTACATTTTTATTTATTTATTTTAATTTAATTTTTTTAAATTTACATCCAAATTAGCATATAGTGCAACAGTGATTTCAGGAGTAGATTCCTTAATGCCCCTTACCCATTTAGCCATCCCCTCTCCCACAGCCCCTCCCATAACCCTCTGTTTGTCTTCCATATTTAAGAGTCTTTTATGTTTTTGTCCCCCTCCCTGTTTTTATATTATTTTTGCTTCCCTTCCCTTGTGTTCATCTGTTTTGTCTCTTAAAGTCCTCATACGAGTGAAGTCACATGATATTTGTCTTTCTCTGACTAATTTCGCTTAGCATAATATCCTCCAGTTCCATCCACGTAGTTGCGAGTGGCAAGATTTCATTCTTTGTGATTGTCAAGTAATACTCCATTGTATATATATATCACATCTTCTTTATCCATTCATCCATCGATGGACATTTGGGCTTTTTCCATACTTTAGCTATTGTTGATACTGCTGCTATAAACATTGGGGTGCATGTGCTCCTTCAAAACAACATACCTGTATCCCTTGGACAGATACCTAGTAGTGCAATTGCTGGGTCATAGGGTAGTTCTATTTTTAATTTTTTGAGGAACCTCTATACTGTTTTCCAGAGTGGCTGCACCAGCTTGCATTCTCACCAACAATGCAAAAGATATCCTCTTTCTCTGCATCTTCGCCAACATCTGTTGTTGCCTGAGTTGTTCATGTTAGCCATTCTGACAGGTGTGAGGTGGTATCTCATTGTGGTTTTGATTTGTATTTCCCTGATGATGAGTGATGTTGAGCATTTTTTCATGTGTCGGTTGGCCATCTGGATGTCCTCTCTGGAGAAGTGTCTATTCATGTCTTTTGCCCATTTCTTCACTGGATTATTTTTTTCTTTGAGTGTTGAGTTTGATAAGTTCTTTATAGATTTTGGATACTAACCCCTTTATATCCGATATGCCGTTTACAAATATCTTCTGCCATTCCGTTGGTTGCCTTTTAGTTTTGCTGATTGTTTGCTTCGCTGTGCAGCAGCTTTCTATTTTGATGAGGTCCCAGTAGTTCATTTTTGCTTTTGTTTCCCTTGCCTCTGGAGACGTGTTGAGTAAGAAGTTGCTGTGGGCAAGATCAAAAAGGTTTTTGCCTGCTTTCTCCTCGGGCATTTTGATGGCTTCCTGTCTCACATTTAGGTCTTCATCCATTTTGAGTTTATTTTTGTGTAAAGTATAAGAAAGTGGTCCAGGTTCATTCTTCTGCATGTCGCTGTCCAGTTTTCCCAGCCCCACTTGCTGAAGAGACTGTCTTTATTCCATTGGATATTCTTTCCTGTTTCGTCAAAGATTAGTTGGCTGTACGTTTGTGGGTCCATTTCTGGGTTCTCTGTTCTGTTCCATTGATCTGAGTGTCTGTTCTTGTGCCAGTACCATACTGTCTTGATGATTACAGCTTTGTAGTATAGCTTGAAGTCCGGGATTGTGATGCCTCCTGCTTTAGTTTTCTTTTTCAAGATTGCTTTGGTTATTCAGGGTCTTTTCTGGTTCCATACAAATTTTGGGATTATTTGTTCTAGCTCTGTGAAGAATGCTGGTGTTATTTTGATAGGGATCGCATTCAATATGTAGATTGCTTTGGGTAGTATCGACATTTTAACAATATTTGTTCTTCCTATCCAGGAGCATGGAATCTTTTTACATTTTTTGTGTGTTTTCTTCAATTTCTTTCATAAGTTTTCTATAGTTTTCAGTGTATAGATTTTTCACCTCTTTGGTTAGGTTTATTGCTAGGTATTTTATGGTTTTGGGTGCAATTGTAAATGGAATTGATTCCTTGATTTCTCTGTTGCTTCATTGTTGGTGAATAGGAATGCAACTGATTACTGTGCATTGATTTTATATCCTGCAACCTTGCTGAATTCATGAATCAGTTCTAGCAGTTTTTTTGGTGGAATCTTTTGGGTTTTCCCTATAGAGTATCATGTCATCTGCGAAGAGTGAAAGATTGACCTCCTCCCGGCCGATTTGGATGCCTTTTATTTCTTTGTGTTGTCTGATTGCAGAGGCTAAGACTTCCAATACTATGTTGAATAACAGTGGCGAGAGTGGACATCCTTGTCTTGTTCCTGACCTTAGGGGGAAAGCTCTCAGTTTTTCCCCATTGAGGATGATATTAGCGGTGGGTCATTCATATATGGCTTTTTATGATCTTTCATATATGGCTTTTTATGATCCTTCTATCCCTACTTTCTTGAAGGTTTTTATCAAGAAAGGATGCTGTATTTTGTCAAATGTTTTCTCTGCATCTATTGAGAGGATCATACGGTTCTTGTCCTTTCTTTTACTGATGTGATGAATCACCTTAATTGTTTTGTGAATATTGAACCAGCCCTGCATCCCAGGTATAAATCCCACTTGGTCGTGGTGAATAATTTTTTTAATGTATTGTTAGATCCGGTTGGCTAATGTCTTATTGAGGATTTTTGCATCCATGTTCATCAGGGAAATTGGTCTGGGAAATTCTCCTTTTAGTAGGGTCTCTGTCTGGTTTTGGAATCAAGGTAATGCTAGCTTCACAGAAAGAGTTTGGAAGGTTTCCTTCCATTTCTATTTTTTGGAACAGTTTCAAGAGAATAGGTGTTAACTTTTCCTTAAATCTTTGGTAGAATTTCCCTGGAAAGCCATCTGGCCCTGGACTCTTGTTTTTTGGGAGAGTTTTGATTGCTAATTCGATTTCTTTACTGGTTATGGGTCTGTTCAAATTTTCTATTTGTTCCTGTTTCAGTTTTGGTTGTGTATGTGTTTGTAGGAATTTGTCCATTTCTTCCGGATTGCCCATTTTATTGGCATATAATTGCTCATAATATTCTCTTATTATTGTTTTTATTCCTGCTGTGTTGGTTGTGATCTCGAGAGAGAGAGAATGTTAAGCAGACTCCACACTCAGCAGGGAGCCTGACACAGGGCTGTATCCCATGACCCTGGGATCATGACCTGAACCGACATCAAGAGTTGGATACTGAACTGACTGAGCCACACAGACGTCCTCATGTGTCTTTTCTGCATCTCCTGTCAGAACACAGAGGGCTTCACATCTCCAGCCTGTTTGGAACATAATTTGGTTTTATATGTTTAGCACCCAAACCTCAGTCATCTATTTCTCTCAAGAAATAGATTTCTCTTTTGTAAGAGAGAGGGTAGTTTTAAGTGAGCACATGTCCAAGATTTAGTTAAGTCATTAAGGAAGGAGCCAATTAGTAAAGTTGTGAAACCAATTACTTTTATTATTTTAATTAATTTATTTTTAAAAAGTTCATGCCCTCAATGCAGGGCGTGAACTCACAACCCTGAGATCAAGACCTGAGCTGAGATCAAGAGTCTGATGCTTAACAGACTGAGCCACCCAGGCGCCCCACAAAGCAAGTACTTTTAATACAGTCAATGGAATTTCAATAAAGTGCACTGGAAACAAATTTATTGTGGGGAGCCTGGGTGGCTCAGTCAGTTAAGCGTCTGACTTAGGCTCAGGTCATGATCTCGTGGTTCACGGGTTCAAGCCCCGCATCAGGCTCTGTGCTGACAGCTCGGAGCCTAGAGTCTGCTTTAGATTCTGTGTCTCCGAGACTCTCTCTCTCTCTCTCTTTCCCCCTCTCCCCTGTTAGTGCTCTGTCTCCCTCTCTCTAAAAAATAAATAAACGTAAAAAAAAAAATTTTTTTTTAATTCATCGTGCCTATAAGAATTAAGGAAGTCTCACCGATGGTGCAACTATGCTTAGTTTGAGACTTACAAGGGCTTTGCCAGGTGGACAAAGAATGTATCCATTCCAAGAAACTGCAGGCATGAGCTTGAAAGCCTAGCACATTTCCTGAACCAAAAGAACTTCAGCTTGGTCAGAGGTGGTAGGGACAGGAAAGTGGTAGAATTCAGTAGGAGCCAAATCTCAGAGAGTTTGTCCTTCATGTGCTAGATCCTATAGGTTGAGGTTTCCTAAAGTGTATTCCACAGAGCAGTTTCCCTGATATGTGAGGTCCATTGGGGCATGAAGATCCCATGCTCAGATAAGTTTGGAGGAAACTGGGCTCAATAAAAAAACAGTTTCTTTACTGTAGGACTGCTCAGAGCCTTTAATACACAAAACCTAGTTGGATCTTCAAAGGAAATGATGACTCAGATTTCAGGCCTGAGCAATTATTATATCGAAGATTATGCCTTTACCCAGGAGAGATTTAGCCAAGAATGGTTTGCAGGCTCTTCTTCACACCTCTAGCACTGTCACAGGTTACTCTCTGATCCCTCTTAAACACCAGGCCCACCTACCCCATCATTCGCCCAGGCCCCTCCACCCATCCTCATCTCCCTTGGCTTGGGGTAGAACAGGGCTTGAACCTTAACACCACTTTCAAAGCCTACCGATCCCTTGAGAAGTTGGCTGTGATTGGGAGGAACCAAGGCCCTGGAGACCACAAGGGCTTTCCTCCAACCTCAGCCTCTTCACTCCTCCCAAGTGCCTTCTTCAAAGGCTGGCTAGAAGCCATTAGCAGGAAATAGCAGCACCACTTAGAATTTGAAGGGAATAGAGGCCCTTGCCTGGGGAATAAAGATTTGAGTATAAAACATCCCCAGAGGGTGCAAATTGTATTCTCACTTTGGGAGAGATAGATTGCTCCCGAATGAGTAATGGCATCTCTGGTTTTCAGTTAATTTCCCTTTATGACTTCCACAGTCTCTAGCGCTTAGTACCATTGGCACTTAAAGAGCCAAGTCTTTTTTTGCTAGGTTGTTGAGTTTTGTGGGCTGAGTTCTGAGAGAGGTGGATTTGGACAGGTCAGGAATCTTACCAGAGTTGCTTCTTCACAGCAAAACTACGGAGTTACCGGTTTCTCATGGGTAGACCTAGAGTCTGCTGCTTGTTAATATCTGAAAAGTGCATGAATGGGAAACTGAGGTGAGAGAGACATCTGAACAATTTGGGGCTGCAGGCACTTGAGCCTTAGGGAAAGGCCATCAAGCCATTTGAGTTAAGACGGAATTGCCCCTTCTAGGAGACTTCAGGGCTGGATAACTGTGTCTCAGAACAAAAGGAGGGGCCAGACTTAAAGCCCCTATTCCTGTGGGATCAAATAAAGCCAAGACAGCTCTGAGCCTGCCCTCTGCCCTCTGGTCAATTGTCTCTGTACTCTAGACCCATAATGATCCTTCAAAAAAGCCCTGATAGGCACCCACCCCCTCTGCATCAAGCCCTGAGCCATCCCCAACTCTTCTTTCTTTTAGGCTTCAACTTTTCATCACTTGGTTCTGATACCCACCTAAGACCCTTAGATTGTTCTTTAACTTATATCCTCCAAATCAGTAGTTCTCAACTCAGCAATTTTGCCTCCCAAGGGACATTTGGCAATGTCTGGAGACGTGTGTGTGTGTCTGTTTTTGTTTTTTAATTTTAGATAGAGCTAGCTGGGGAAAGGGGCATAGGGAGAGTGAGAGAGACAGGTTTCATGCTCAGCCCAGGTCCCAACACAGGGCTCGATCCCATGACCCTGAGATCATGACCTGAGCCAAAGTCAAGAGACAGGCTCAACCCACTGAGCCATCCAGGCGCTCCTGTCTGGAGACTTTTGATTGTCGCAACTGGAGGGATGCCGTGCACATCCAGTGGGTAGAGGCCAGAAACGTTCAAAGAATTAGTTGCTCCAAAATATCAGTGATGCTCTTGAGAAACCCTACTCTAGAGCAGTGATGTTCCAAGTGTGCTCTCGGGGACAGCAGCAGAAGCATCACCTGAAAACATGCTAGAGACCCACCTGAGACCTACTGAATCGGAAACCTAGGGAGAAGGAAGTCTTCAGCAATCTGTTTTCACAAGCCCTGCAAGTGATTCTGATGCAAGCTTGGAGAGCCACTGCTCCACAGGCTCAGAGAGTTCTAATCTTTCCTAGGAGAGCCACAGAGCCTTCTGTTCACTCATTCATAGTTACCCCTAACTACGTAGCTGTTCTTTCTGGCTCAGTTTCGTACATGCATTATCTCACTTGATTGTCACGTACTAAGCAACAGGTTCATAGAGAAGTAACACGCAAGCTTAACCAGTAAGTGGCAAAGCCAGGATGTAAACCTAGCTGGAGCTCTTAACCCCATCACCACAATGTAGCCTTAGTGGCTTTTAACCTTGAATGCACATTAGAATCAGCTGGGGAGCCTTTAAAAATCCAGAGGCTTAGATCACACTACCCCAGGCCAGTTAAATCAGAATCTCCGGGGTGAACAGGAGTATTCTTTTTTTTTTTTTTTATTTTTTTTTGGGACAGAGAGAGACAGAGCATGAACGGGGGAGGGGCAGAGAGAGAGGGAGACACAGAATCGGAAACAGGCTCCAGGCTCCGAGCCATCAGCCCAGAGCCTGACGCGGGGCTCGAACTCACGGACCGCGAGATCGTGACCTGGCTGAAGTCGGACGCTTAACCGACTGCGCCACCCAGGCGCCCCAGGAGTATTCTTTTAAAGCTTCGTTCGGTGATTGCAATATGAAATCAAGGTTAAGGACATGGCTGCAGCTATAGCCAGGAGGGCAGCACAAAGCCAAATTGACTTCCCCTGCCACCCCTTGGCTCCCCAGGAAACTGCTCTGGCTCATGGTCTGCGTGAGCTTACGCCCACTTCTCCCAAGCCTATGGTTGAGCTAAAACTTTGGACCTTGGCCAGAGAGTAGAGATTGATCTACTGTGATCATCTCTGCCTGATGACTCTGGGGCTTTATTTTGAAAAAAAGACCTGTGGCTTTCCTTTGGAACTCCAGGTATAGCTTCGGAAGGTGCTAGAGCTAGAAAGAGCCTCCCAGCTACTCAGGTCAGTCATCTAGTCCAACCTCATTTTACAGAAGGGGAAACAGGGGAGATACAGCTTACGTGCCTATTATTAAGTTAGGGGTTCTGCTCACTCGGGAAGCATTTATTTAACATCCCTCTGTGACGAGCCCTGTGCTGGCCTCTGAGAATACAGAAATGACTGAGTCATATATTCTTTGGGAGTTCCCAGGGCAGAGGGTGAGGACAAAAACAAAAATCAGGGCCTCTCAAACTTTTCCCCTTAAGTGTCCTTAATGGCATGGGGCGCCTGATACGTGATACATGGCATCCGGTAAGTGTCCAACTTCAGCTTAGGGCATGATCTCATGGTTTGTGGGTTCAAGCCCGGCAGCTGTTAGCTCAGAGCCTGGAGCCTGCTTCAGATTCTGTGTCTCCCTCTGTCTCTGCCCCTCCCTTACTTGTGCTCTCTCTCTCTCTCTCTCTCTCAAAAATAAACATTAAAAAAAAAATTGGCAAGTGTCCTTAATGGCACAGGAGAATGGGGGCGCCTGGGTGGCTCAGTCGGTTAAGCATTTAACTTTGGCTCAGGTCATAATCTCACAGCTCGTGAGTTCGAGCCCCGCATTGAGCTCTGTGCTGACAGCTTGGAACCTGGAGCCTGCTTCAGTGTCTCCCTCTCTCTCGGACCCTCCACCGTTCATGTTCTGTCTCTCTCTGTTTCAAAAATAAATAAACATTAAAAAAACTTTTTTTTTAATTTAAAAAAAATCGCAGAGGAGAATGAACTGGGGCAAAGAGACTATTGAAGTTAATAACCTTGAAATTTTACTTCATATCTGTAAAATATAAGACCCTCCCCGCTAACTTTTTATTTTGAAAAATTGCAAACAAAAATTGAAAGATGAATATAATGAATATCTCTTCATGCTCCACCTAGATTCAATAATCTGTCTGTCACACACACATATATATGACTTTGAATGACTACTGAGAGTAAGATACAGACCTCATAATTCTTCACTCCCAAATATTCCTAAATACTTCGACAAGCATCTGCCAAGAATATTCTCCTTCATAATCACAGTACCATTACCCCACCTAAGAAAATTAACAGCAATTCCATAGTACTATCTAATGATCATATTAAAATGTCTTCAGTATCAAAAATGTCTTTTATAGCTATTTTTTCCAATCTGGAATCGATCAGGTTTCATGTATCTGGCTATTTTGTGTCTCTAGTGTCTCTTACCTCGGAACAGTCCCCCTACCTTTTTCCTGGTGAAATTGACTATTTAAATGTATGTGGTTTTGTGTGCTGCTTCACGATATAGCTCTGTTTGTTTTACATTAATAAATGTTTTCAATGACTGAGCACCAAGTAAAATTGACACTCCAGGACAATGTACCACATTTATCTGGGCTTTGTGTCCTCTCCTGTACTTGTTCTAGAAACAGATAACAAATGAGCAATTCGAGTATAATCTAATCCATACTGTCAGAGGCAGTACCAAAGGGCTCTGGAGTTAGAGCAAGTTTTACCGAGGAAATGAGTCTTAAAGAATCTTCAATTTTTTTTTTTTTAACGTTTATTTATTTTTGAGACAGAGAGAGAGCATGAACAGGGGAGGGGCAGAGAGAGAGGGAGACACAGAATCTGAAACAGGCTCCAGGCTCCGAGCTGTCAGCACAGAGCCCGACAGGGGGCTCGAACTCATGGACTGCGAGATCATGACCTGAGCTGAAGTCGGACGCTTCACCGACCGAGCCACCCAGGCACCCCAAGAATCTTAAAGGAGCCTTGGAACCCGGGGAGAAGCGCGCGGGAGCTGGGAGCTGGGAAGTATAGTTGAGGTGATGGGGAAAAAAAAAAAAAAAACAGGGACAGCAGCACAGATCACCAAATCGGGTGTGTTCAAAAACGACACACCGCACGAGGTAGTGGTAACAGCATGCTGGGGGAGTTGCAGGCAGATGAGGAGGAACCTCGGGAAGCACTGGAGCAGGATCGCAAAGGGTTTCGAAAGCTAGGGTGGCAGATTTGGGGCTCGTTCTGTGGAAAGGGAGCCAGCGGAGGTCGTGACTCCGCACAGGAGGACGACCACGCCTGAGGATGCTTTCGGTTCTGGGTACCCTCTCAGAAGATCATCGCAAGGAACGGTTGTGGGAACTAGGGGAGACAGATCACTGTCTTCGTAAGGCAAATGGCTATGCTGGACAAGAGAAAACACTCATTCTGGGAAGCTTCAAAGTGCAGAGCCAAGGCAAAGTGGAATTTAAGAGGCAGATTTGCACTCAACAGAGAAAGCAGCTGAATCAGAGCTGCCCACGGATGGAAGGATAGAGAGTTCCTCCCCTCTGGAGGTGTGCAAGCGGAAGCTGGGTGACCATTTGACAGAAGTGTCTGTGTTGTATTGATTCAGAGGGCGCAGGCTGTTCATAGAATCCCCGGGGAGTATATTTCAAAATCCCGGTAAGCAGGTCCTGCCTCCAGAGATGCTGTTTGGGCTGGGCCGGTGTGGGGGCCCCGATCCGGACACAGATGGTCTGCACACTAGCATCAGGAGCCATGCGATTAGAGGACCCCTTTCCCAGCTCCGCTGTCCCATGATTATAGATGCCATTTGCCTCAGACTCTAAGATGGTAATTTTAGGATTCAGTGAATTGTTTTCTGTGAAAGGCCACCTGGGTGATGGCTTATGGAAAATGATAAGGGGTGGGGAGCCAGCAGGGGACTGGGAATCCTGTCAGGGCCTGGGGGCTTGAGGCCCGAGCTAACCCTGCCTGTCTTCCTATCCCCAGGTGGCCCCTAGAAAAACCCCGTGTATAATGAAGGCCCAGCGAAGTGTGGGGCTGATTGGAGGGGCCATCTCACAATGTCCCCAGCTCAGCTGGCCTGAGGGCAAACTAACGGGAAGCCCATGTGTCCACCAAGGGCTAGTGGAAAGGGAGATTTGTCTCGGCTGTCAGCAGATGCTGTGCTAGGGATTCTGGACCCCAGAGCCCCAGACAAGGAGACGAAATGTTCTCTGAGCTGTTTAGGGTTTTCCTGACCTAGACCCTAAACCCCGCCCTATTCCATCCTATTCTTTTTCTCTCAACCATTCCTTCTTATCAGAACTTTTTTTTTTTTTTTTCCTTTTAAGATTTGCTCTAGGAGCACCTGGGTGGGTCAGTCGGTTGAGCGTCAGACTTCGGCTCGGGTCATGATCTCACGGTTTGTGAGTTCGAGCCCCGTGTCGGGCTCTGTGCTGACAGCTCGGAGCCTGGAGCCTGCTTCGGATTCTGTGTCTCCTCTTTCTGCCCATCCCCTGCTTGTGCTCTCTCTCTCTGTCTCTCAAAAATAAATAAATGCAAAAAAAAAAAATAAGATTTGCTCTAAAACTGGGATTTTAAAGGAAGGTGGTTGGAGAGGCGAGGTGGCAGTAAGGAGGCAATAGGAAGAAGTATGTGCAGAAGTTAAAGAAAGGAAGGGCTCACAGTTCCTGAAACACCCCTGGCTGTTAGACGTTTCTGTGTCTGCATTTCTTTTTGGCCTGGCAACCTATATTTTAGTCAGCGTCTCCTTTGCTCTGAAGTTTTCCATCACTACCTAATCCCAAGCAGAGTTAACCATTCTTTCCACCATTCTTGTAGGTGCTAGGCCTCTCTATTCATTGTAGTAACTGAATGTTTATATGTTCTGCCTCGGCCACAGGCCCACGAGTCCCAAACTCAGGTGCCATCAGGGGCCAGAGAGGGAAGGCAATGGGTGAAGCAGCCAGGTTCAAGAAAATAAGCAATGGGGGCTCCTGACTGGCTCAGTGGGTAGAGCATGCAACTCTTGATCTTGGGGTTGTAAGTTCGAGCCTCACTTTGTATATAGAGATTACTTAGAAGAAAGGAAGGAAGGGAGAAGAAAGAAAGATGCCATTCGATGCCAGACGACTGGCCAACAGTGTGCTAACCCCCAAGCCATTATCCCGAGGATTCTCGGGATAGCCTATTCATTTAAAAAAAAAAAAAAATTAACGTTTATTTTTGAGAGGCAGAGACAGCACGAGCGGGGGAGGGGCAGAGAGAGAGAGAGAGAGACCCAGAATCCGAAGCGGGATCCAGGTTCCGAGCGGTCAGCACAGAGCCCGATGCGGGGCACGAACTCACGAGCCGTGAGATCATGACCTGAGCTGAAGTCGGACACAACCAACTGAGCCGCCCAGGAGCCCCCTATCCTATTCATCTTTGATTCCAGAGCTCCTAGCTCAGTGCCCGGCACGACAATGGTCCCGGGAGGTGAAGGCAGACAGAGAGCAAGTTGCCGGTCTCCTTTCCCCAAACAAACCAGGGCAGTTCCACTTTTTTTGTTGACGAAGTGTATAATTTGTTTCGTAACAGCAAAAGATTCTGCTGTTAAAAAAGGCAAGTTTGGGGGCGTCTGGGTGGCTCAGTCGGTTGAGTGTCCGACTCGGGTGGTGATCTTGAGGTTGTGAGATAGATTCCTGTTGGGCTCTGTGCTGAGCGTGAAGCCTGCTTAAGATTCTCTCTCTCTCCCTCTCTCTGTCCCTCCCTTCCCCCACTCGTGCTCTCTCTCTCTCTCTCAAAATAAATAAGCTTTTTTAAAAGAGAAAGAAAAGTTTGGAAAATGTAAGGAATGGAATAGGAATTTGTTGGTAAAGTGGTTCTGCCTGGGTTCAAATCTTGATTCTGCCATTTCTATGTTACATGATCCTGGGCAAGTGATCTAACCTCTCTGAGCCTCAGTTTCCCCATCTGGAAAAAGAAGGGGATGATGATCATACCACCTACCTTAAAGGTTCGCTGGGAGGTTTAATGAGTCATTGCATAGAAATTGCCCAGAACAGTGCCTGGTATAGAAATGCTTAAGAGATGTTAGCTGTTGTGATATGATATAAAATACATCTGGTCTTTGTCCCCATTTTTGGCATAGAGCGGCTGTTCACTATGTATCCTTTCTAAGAAACCAGTAAAGGTAAGTGAAGCACCTTCCTGCATTCTCTGAGCCGTTCACAAGCACATTATCGAACCTAAGGAGGAGATCACAGGCACCCCCGACTTAGAGCTGGTCAGGCAGAAGTAGGGGTGACCACAGACTTGCCGCAGGCATCCGACACGCAGGCGGTCACGTGGGGACTGACCCTGAATTCAGCTGTGGGTCTGCGCTCATTCTGGGTAGTTAGTGTCAGACCCGAAGTGAATTGTTGAACGATCGGCTGGTGTTGGAGAATTGGTTGGTGTCAGAAAATACCCCAGAAACTATCGTTGGTGAGCACGTCCCGGCCTCTAACGTGGAAGAAGGAGAGATTAATTGGCTTCACATTTCGGCCATCTTAGGAGCGAACTTTCTCAGAAGCTTTCCGTGTCGACCCTCACAGGGGCCACGGTGGAAGATTCAGACCCTGTGACCACTTGGTTTAGGGCCAAGGAGGAACTCCTTAGCACCTCATAAATCCCAGGCCTTCCACAGCTCCCCCTATGCCTCTCTCCGGGGCTGACCATGACTCTGCCTCCTCACTCAGGAAGCGTGGGTATGCTCTGAATCATCTCTGCCCTTTATTTCTAAATCCTGCTTTGTTTGCCCCACAGTCTTTCCCTACTTGAAGGGTTAGTCATCCTTCACGCCGCCAGCTATGACGAGCCCCTCCGGACGTCATCCCCAGCTCCTAACCAACCCCCCCCCCCATGTCTTTCAAAGCTGTTTCTGGCTGTTCCTACAATTGGATTGCCTTCCCCCTTAGAACCCTGGACTTCCAGGTGGTAAAGAGGGCACAAAGTATGCTGAAGCCTGAGGCCAGGAAGATCATTCATTTACCACGTGTTTGCTGACTCCCGACGTGATCCCAGCCCCGTGGGATGCAAAGGTAATTTATGACACTGTTGCTGGCTCCCCATAGAGCGCACAGTCTATTGGGGGAGACCAGCGACGTCAGAAAAGTACAGCAAATCCCAGTAAAAGTGCTAACGGAGGTATCGCACAGACCACTGCCAGCCCAAAGGTGAGGCACTGCGCTAGGTGACAGAGAGTTAAGGAAGGCCTCTGAGGGGAAGTGACTGTGGAGCTAAGATTCGAAATGGGAAGTTCTCCGGGCTGGGAATTTGGATGGGAGATGTACTCCAGACAGCACAAAATGGGCGAAGCCTGTGTGTGCGTGGATTCATCAGGGCAGGACTTGGGCTAAATGGAACGACCGGGGGCCAGAGGCTAATTCTGAGGTCAGACAAGCCATCTCTTGGCCCGTGGGTCAGACTTGAAAGCGAGTCAGCCAGGCCCCGGGAACATGATGCGATACAGCCGAGAGCCTGGCAAGGGCTGGTCACAGCCCCAGCAGAAGGACTGAATGGGATGATATATGCCAAGTGCCTGGCTCAGAGGAAGCGCTCAATAAGCTATCGCTATTATTGTTATTATTACCGATTTGCATTGTTAGAGTCTCGGAGGGAACTGACAGAGGCTCTATCTGGAAGAGGCCCCAGAGAGGGTCTGCTAGAGAACCATTACATCTGGGCCGAGGCTTCGTGGGGCTCGTTCTTATTCTTTTGTGGGAAACAGACTCTTTGAAGAATCTGATGAAAGCTGTCGGGGCCTCTCCCCAGAAAAAGGCACATCTGCTCGCACGAAGCTTTGCATATTATTTCAGGGACTTCACAGACTCCTGGAAGCCTGTCTAGTCATAGAACCTGGTTGGACACAGCTGTTACTCGCCAAGCATGACTGAAAAAAAGTTCCCACTGTTACCTTATTTTATTCTTCCATGTGAAAACCTCAGCACATGTACTTTCAACCCTATGAATATCCTGTGTGTGTGTGTGTTCTGTTTATTTATTTTTGAGAGAGAGCGTGTGCACAAGTGGGGGCGAGGCAAGAGAGAGAGGGAGACACAGAATCTGAAGCAGGCTCCAGGCTCTGAGACATCAGCACAGAGCCCAATGCAGGGCTTGAACTCACAAACCGTGAGATCATGACCTGAGCCAAAGTCGGATGCTTAACTCTGAACGGACTGAGCCACCCAGGGGCCCGCCTGTAGCCTGTGTGTTTTAAAATACCAAGCAGCATGCTGAGGAATTGCTGGGGGAGGGGGACCAGAGAAGAGCCCATTTTATTTTTATTTTAAAAAAAATTTTTTTTAACGTTTATTTATTTTTGAGACAGAGAGAGACAGAGCATGAACAGGGGAGGAGCAGACAGAGAGGGAGACACAGAATCTGAAACAGGCTCCAGGCTCTGAGCTGTCAGCACAGAGCCCGATGCGGGGCTCGAACTCACGGACCGTGAGATCATGACCTGAGCCGAAGTCAGACGCCTAACCGACCAAGCCACCCAGGCGCCCCATGAGAAGAGCCCATTTTAGTAGTCCAGGGAGGAGAGGGGGCTGGCCTCTGGCTATTCGGGTCCAGAACCATGGGTCTGAATCCGTATCATGCTGCCCCCCACCCCCGCCCCCGGGTCAGGAGGGCTGGCCAGAATGGAGACTATGGGAAGAATTGGCAACCTTCTGTTCCTTCTGTCAGAACACTGTTCACCACTCCTCTGCCTCTCCTTCCCTCCTATTGTCTTCTCAATATTAACGTCATTTCCCCAAGGAGGCCCTTCCTGGTCTCCACACCTGGATTGTGCCCCCTTCTTCTCTTTTCCTCTTTATTGTCCTTTAAAGCACTCATCAGAATCCATCATTATGTATTTATTTGTATGTTTCTTGTAATGAAAACCCCTCATTGGACTGTTTTCTCACTGAGCACAGAGACTGGTGCATCCCCTTCTCCCCAGCAGAGATCCTGGCCCATAGTAGGTATTTCATAGACCTTAGCTGGAAGGTACGGTTCACAGAATGGTCAGATGGGATATAGAGGAGCCCAGAGGATGCCTCAGGGAGTTCCACCTGAGTGATCCTAACCACCAAGATGACTCAGAAGTTAGGAGTGAGGCGGGGGTGGGGGGGGGGTTACATAGATTTGGCATGTGTTTGGAAGTTGGAGTGCTTTTCAGAGTATCTTGAAGAAGGCAGTCTTCTGCTGACTCCCTCCTCACTGCAGCCTCGGTTAGGGGTTAGGGGCAGGCCACAGCCCCCCTGCGCCAACCTCTGTCTCTGCCATCAGGCAGCTCACCCACATGCCTCTGGGAGCTTGTCTGTTCCCTGGGAAGCTCAGTGGGTTCTGGAACAGCGCCGCAGTGCTCATCTCTGGATCCCAGGCGCCCCCAGGGGTGTGTATGCAGTCCCGGCTCAGTAAATGCCAGTAGAAGGAAAGAGGGAAGAATGAAAATGTGACCACTCAGGAGGGAGGCGGGGGTGAGGAGCAGACCTGGGAACCAGAGTGGCAGGAGAGGTCCAAGGCTGGAACCCCGGGTGGGGGAGTCCTACAGACAGGGCGGAGAGAGGAGTGCTCCAGCACCCTCAGCGGGCCAGGCACAGGGCTAAGTGCTTTATTCACACAACAGCTTTTCACCTTGGCAACTCCGAAGCACACGTTATTCCCACTTTGCTAAGAAACCTGAGGCCCAGAGGGGCGACGTGACTCGCCCAAGGTCACACAGCCCGTGAAGTCCGGCTTTGACCCAGGGCTGTCCACCCCCAAGCCTGCACTCTTCCACTCCCTCCCCGTCTCTCCCTCCACCCTCCACTTCCCTACCCCTTCTCCCCTCCCCTCTGCTCCCGAGGCCGCCCCGCCCCGCCCCTCCCTTACTCCCTCCCGGTGGCGGCGGCGGAGCCACGTGGTGGGGCCGGGAAGCCGCGGCCGCCGAGCGCCCGGGCGGCTGCCCCAGCTGGGCAGTGCTGCTGTGCGCCGCGCTCGGTGCCCGCGCTCCCCGCTCCGCGCTCCCCGCCAGCCGCCCCGGGGCAGGAGGCGCGCCTGGCGGCCGGCCGGCCAGACAAAGGAGGCGCGGCGCGGCGGAGCCGGCGCGGGCCAGCGGACCATGGACTCGGGGCGCGAGCGGCCGGCCCCAGCCCTGAGGACCCGGCGCCCCCGGGCCCGGCCCTAGGCGCCCGGCTCCGCCGCCCGGGGCGCGCAGCGGGGAGGACGCGGAGCCCGTGCGGCGCGGAGGAGGAGGCGGCGGCCGCCGAGCTAGAGGGGCGCCGCGGCGGACGGCCCGCGCGGCCCCCGGAGCCATGGGCAAGTGCAGCGGGCGCTGCACGCTCGTCGCCTTCTGCTGCCTGCAGCTGGTGAGCGCCGGGCGGCCGGGGCCGGGTGGGGCGCGGCGGGGCGGGTCCCGGGCGTGCGGGTGGGCTACACAGCCCGTGTGTGTCTCCGTGTGTGTCTGCCGCGAGTCCCGGGTGGGGGGTGGGCTGGAGTCACGGGGCGGACGGGCGGAGCCTGCTCCTGCTGGCCCGTCTGGCTCTTTGTGTGCGCTTCTCGCCCGGCTCTCCCCGGTCCCCGAGTGCGTCCTGTGCGCCGGTCCCCCGCCCGCCCGGCACCGTGCGAGTGGCCTGCTGTGGGACTGTGGCTCGCTGGGGCCGGGGGTGTGTCCCGGGCTGCTGAGCTGGATCCCTTGAGGTCCCTGCTGGGTGTTTTCCTCTAGATTATTCGAGTGCGCGGCTCTCCTGTCCTCCGGGTCTGTGCCCGCGCGAGTGTTGCTCACAAAGTCTCTGCTCCTCCGTGTGTTTGTGTGTGTGTTTGTCTCCGGCTTTCTCCTTGCTGTGTCTCTAGATCTCTAACCATTTCCTGGTCCACGTTCATCTGTGTGTATTGGGATCTTAGACTCCAAGAACCGTTCACTCCTCCTTTGTGCTGTAGCTGCCTGCCTCCCCCCTCCTGACTGAGCAAGCCTGGGTGGGAATGGAGACCCGCCTCTCTGGAGAGAGTCACAGGAGCTGCCGGGTCCTGGGCCAGTCTGACAAACTGGGTGCTGGCTGCCCTCCTTGCTTTGGCTGTGGCCACTGCGGCTGGGGGGTGGGGGGTGGGGGAGCTCTCCATCAGTCATACCTGAGTGTCATGGGTGGGGACCCGCAGACAAGCCCTTCTGCCTTGACCCGCACCAGTGAGGGATGGGTGCCCTGGGTGGGGAGGGGAGCATCTGGGGAAACCATGCCCAACCCCGGCTTAGGCAACTCTGCTTCTCCTCTGAGGGAGGCCAGTGGAGTGAATTTGGGGGCTCACGAGGACCAGGTCTGCTCTTCCCTTCAGGCTCCGGCAGGTGAAGTTGGGAAGCGGGTTAAAGAGAGGTCAGGGTCTCCCGCCTAACCCTAGAGCTCAGGCCTGGCGACTGGGGGGTTTTGAAGCTGTGCTGAGCTTCTAGGCAGAGGTGCGTGGGGACCTCCACGGGCAGGAGTCCGGGCTGGGTGTGAGGTGGGGGAACCTGAGCCTCACTGGTGCCTAACTCCACAGCCTCGTCTCCACGGTTGCCTGCGCCCACCGCGCCTCCTCCAGCACAGGTGCACACAATAGCTCCGAGTGACGCGTTGAGTCTGGACGTGCAGACCTCCTCATTCATCTTGCTTCTCTCCTCTTGGGGACGCCAGCCCCAAACTTGCCAGCCACAGACTTGCTCTCTTGGGCAGTGGTAGAAACAGCCAGGCCCTGAGGGTAGTAGCCCTGCTCCCAGCTGTGGGATGCAGGGCAAGCGACTTCCCTTCGCCAGGCTGCTTTGGTCCGCCTGTCTGGAAATTGCCCATCCTTGAGGGTTGCGGGGGGCGGGGTGGGAGGGGGGATTAATTAAAATCAGGTAGAGTGGAAACTCCAGAAGGGCAGAGATTATCTGTTTTGTTCCCTACTAAATCCCCAGCAGCTGGAACCGTGCCTGGCACTCCATTAATATTTGTAAAATAAATTAATGAATCAGGTATCTGGCAACGCCTGGCTCACAGTAGAAACACCCTTCTTTATCTACTTGGAGGAATATAAAATGCCAAGGAGTGATGAAACTTTTCGGAGGTTTGTTTGTTTGTTTGTTTTTTCCTGTGTGTTAATTTTTAATTTTTAAACTAGGACTTTTTTCATGCTTAAAAAAAGTTACATACATATTGTAAAAATGAACCCGTCCGTAGTCAAACGGCAGAACTTAAACGTACATTTGCCTCCATGCCTGTCCCACACCCCAAAGGTAGGCACTGTTGTTAGTCTGCCCCGTGCTCGTTCTCTGCTGCTGCCGACAGCGGTTAGCTTTGGGGAGCATTTACTAGGATGTTGGGTGCTCTTGTAAGCCCTTTTCCACGTATTTACTAATTTAATCCTCATATCCCGTAAAGTAACCTGCCCAAAGTTCTACAGCTAAGCGCCAGGCTTTGAAGCCAGGCAGGTGACCAGCATTCTCTGTTGCCTTCTTAATTATAAAATAAGTAGTTCTGGCCCAGAGCAATCAGGGGTTCTTTGTCCTTACTACTCCCAGCCTCCAGAACTCTCCCCAGCTAAGCTAACCCCACCCTTCTGCTTAGAGAGTTTGCCAGCATAGGGACTCTGGAAGTAGGCGAGACCTGGGTCGGATTCTGACTCTAATACATCTTGGCTGGGTGGCTTCGGACAACTTAAGGGAATTACGTGAGATAATTTGGGGGGAGGGCGTGCTCCAAGAAGGGACTTGGAAATCGATCTCTTGCCTCTGTTCTGTCTGGGCGGATTGCAGAGCGGGTCCCTTCAGCTGTCACTAACTCCCAGGAGCCTCTGCTGCCTAGCAGCTTCTGTCATGTACTCCTGGATGCTGGAATCCACCAGCCTGACATCATCCCAGAGAGAAGGGAGCCTGTTTTCTCACCCGGTGGAAAGGGGCCGAGAAGGAAAAGGCTGTTAAATGTTTCTCAGCTGAAAACTTTAGAAGACGAGCTGTCACTTTTCTCTTTTGGGCGGGGTTTGATCGTTATGATGAAACAGGCTAGCTCTGAACACTCTTCTGTAGTTGGGATAGACTGGCTTTGGGTGAGGGAGTAGGGGTGAGTGTTTACTGGAGGGTAGAAGGGGCAAGTGGGAGCTGTACCGTTCAGAGGGACAAGTGTAGGGACAGGGCTGGGGAGTTTGATAGGACAGGGCTGGGTTCGAGTCCTGGCTTTGTCACTTCCTAGCCATGTGGTCTTAGGCAAGTTGCTTACCCTCTCTGAGCCACAATGTTGTCACCTGTGAAAAAGAGATAATATAAACCGTTCTGAATTCTTAGGGTCGTTGTGAGGGGTAAATGCGTATAACGAACTTAGCATTGTGCCAGGTACAGAGTGAGCATTCAATCAACTATAGCTTCTTCCTGTCATCATAATGATATATACCATGGGGCGCTTTCCTGGAATTGTGGCCCAAATGTATCCAGGTCCCCCTCGCCCTGCAGTCTTCCTTTGTGGGAAGCAGCAGGTAGCTGGGTGCTGAGCTGACAGAAGGCTTGGATTCAAGTACAGTTCTGCCACTGACATCCTGTAAACTCAGACAAGTCTTTTTCCCGCTGCAAGCTTTGGTCTCTTCCATCTGTAAGATGGGAAGCATCCCTGGTCTGTGTCTCTGGGGTCCTGCCAGTTCTATCCATCGGGGACTGTGGGACCACGTCCAGCTGGCCCTGGAGGTTTCAGGGCGTCTCCGTCTGGTGCCATTCTGCAGAACGTCTTGGGTGCCTTCCTTTCCCGAGTTCTACTCAGTGTATCATCTTTTCTTTTTTTTTTAATGTTTATTTACTTATTTTGAGAGAGAGAAAGCATGCATGAGCGGGGGAAGGGCAGAGAGAGAGAGAGAGAGAGAGAGAGAGAGAGAGAGAATCTCAAGCAGGCTCCTAGCTATCAGCACAGAGCCCCAGTGAACCCATGAACCCTGAGATCATGCCCTGAGCGAAAATCAAGAGTCAGATGCTCAACCGACTGAGCCACCCACGTGCTCCTACTTAGTGTATCGTCTTGACCTTTTAAATGCCGTTCACTCCCGGAATGTTACGTGTGTCTCCTTTCCTTCCCCCTGTCCAACCCCTGCCCTTCTTTCCAGGTCTGCCTCCTTCCTGAGACCTTACAGGCCACTCTGTTCTTCCTGTAAGATGAACCAAGGAGATTTGCCCAAGGGAATCCTCATCAGTTTCTTCTTCATCATCATTATCGCTCCCATTTCTGGAGTCCTGTGCTAAGCACTTTATATGCATTACCTCATTTAACCAAATGAGCTTACATATGTAGAGTGTTTGGCAAAGTGCCTGGTGCATGTTAAATGATCGATAAACGTTAGCTTTTTTTTTTTTTTTTTTTTTTTTTTGCCTACTGTCTTTATCCTTATCGTTATTCCACACAGTGGGATGGATGTTCTCGCTATCCCCTATTTCAGATGAGGAAACTGAGGCTCAGGAAGGTGACGAAGTTCACCCGAGGTCTCTAAGCTAGCCAGTGGCAGGACCAGGATGGGCGCACTCTCCTGCCCGAGCGGAGAGCCACCCTCTCTACCTGTGCCCGTCGGCCGCTCATGTTTATGCAGTGTGTGCCCTCAGACCGGTCTCTTCGCTGCCTCAAGCCTCAGTTTCCTCATCTGAACATGGTAATATTTCAGTGGGATCGTGCACGTGCCTGGCACGGTGAGCCATTGAGTGCTCAGTGATACATCACTGCCACGGTGGTTCTCTGTCCCAGCCCTGGGTGACCTTGGACGCCTGCATTCACTCCTCTGGGCTTTTGTTTCTTCCTCCCTCAAAGAGAAAGAGTCCCCCCCCCCCCACCCCCACCTTGCAGGGTTGTAGAAAAGGGGTTAGCCGGGTGCCGTGCACATAGTAGGTATTTAGAGAAACGCTGCCTGCTCGTCCCTTCTGGAAAGCTCTTCTTTCTGGAAGGTGGTGCGTGAGGGGGAAAATATGTAGCTTCCTGCTGAGCTGGGAGTAATGGTGTGAAACGTGGTCAACCTGATTGATGTCGTTATTAGCAATAGTGATGGTAAGGACTGGAGGGAGCGCGCTCTGAAGCAGCTTCGTCTGCAAGCTGGTGGCTTCCCGGGGAGGGTCTGCTCTGCTCTAGGTGCCTCGGGTTCTCCAGCCGGGCTCTGGAGTCAGGAGCACAGAGCACAGAATTGTCTGGGCCACTGACCATTTTTGTTCCTCGTATCCCTTTGCACCACTGCGGGGGTAGTCCGCTCCCTGCTGCAGATGGACAGGCTGAGACCAAACAGCCCTGAAGACCCTTACGAGGCAGGTAGAGCAAGGTGGAAGAGAAAAGAAAGCCTGGGGGAGGGGTGGGGCACGGGAGGGCCCTAGTTTGGCTCCTTTGTAGGGGTAGGCGGGTGCAGGTTTTTGAGATAAGTGCCCCGTCACTGGCAGCTGCTCTGAGATCTGGCACAGGGGTCAGGAGCCCTACCTCTGGGGTCAGTCAGATCGACATCGCTGCCTTGCTTTGTGACTCCCAGCAGGTCCCTTACCCTCTCTGAGCCTCCGCCTCTCTCCTGTGAAGCAGTCAGAACATCAGCTCGTACCCCGTGGCAGCTTGGGGGGACCCCATGAGACGGTATAGGCATCGTGCCAACGGGGATTGCTCCCTATGGCTCCCTGCCATTTGCCTCGAGACTTGGACGGGCCACTGCAGCCCCCCTCTCTGCCGGGGTCAGAGATTTTAGCGGTCAGAGTCATTTCCATAAACTCTTCAGGTCTCAGTTTCTTTACGTGGCAAATGGACGGTTTGGAGGGAAATAATGACAGCAACTACTCTCCTATGAGCCAGGCCCTGGGCTCAGCACTTCACATACCTAGTCCCTCGTTGCTGTCTGGATTATCCACAGCCACATAGATAGCAGGGACAGAATGAGCATTTAAACCCCAGACTTTCTGAGCTGCTTGTCCCCCATTTCTGCGCACCCCAAGGCCTGTGCTGAGTGGAAGGTTGCTAAGAGGTAGGTTGAGGGAAAGTTATCCAAGGAAGAAATTAACCTGTATTCAAGACCCATGAGCCCTCAGGCTCAGGTGTGGTTTTGATACCCATTTCCTGATGGGCATACTGAGGCCGGACATTGAAGTGACTTGTCACCGAGGAAACAGAAGATACAGTCTGGGCCTCAGATGAGTGATCGAGGGAAGAAGATTTGAGAATGCTTGTAAAATCTGGACCAAGCAGGGATGGTCAACGTGATGACTAACATCTCTTCCGTCCTCTGGCTTCAGGGGCATAGGGGTGATGAGCAAGTTGAGACCCGAGATGTGGTTTTTGTTTGGGGTGGTTTTTGTTTGGGGTTTTTATTTTTATCCCTTTTTTAAAGCAGTCTCTATGCTCAATGTGGGGCTCGAACTCACAACCCCAAGATCAAGAGTCTCATGCTTCACCTACTGAGCCATCCAGGTGCCCCAGAGATGTGCTTCTTATTTATTTTATTTATTTTTATTTTTTAAATTAAACTAGAAATTTATTTGTAGAAGGATAGGATTGAGGGGTTTTTTCCTTTTAAAACAACAGTCTGTATGATGTAATGGAAAATATCTTGGATATGAGTAGGATATTCATTCCACTTTTTTTCATTTTATTTTTATAATTTACATCCAAATTAGTTAGCATCTAGTGCAACAATCATTTCAGGAGTAGACTCCTTAGTGCCCCTCACCCATTTAGCCCATCCCCCCTCCCACAACCCCTCCAGCAACCCTCAGTTTGTTCTCCATATTTATGAGTCTCTTCTGTTTGGTCCCCCTCCCTGTTTTTAGATTATTTTTGTTTCCCTTCCCTTATGTTCATGTGTTTTGTCTCTTAAAGTCCTCATATGAGTGAAGTCATACGATATTTGTCTTTCTCTGACTGATTTCACTTAGCATAATACCCTCCAGTTCCATCCACGTAGTTGCAAATGGCAAGATTTCATTCTTTTTGATTGCCGAGTAATACTCCATCGTATATATAGACCACATCTTCTTTATCCATTCATTCATCCATCGATGGACTTTCGGGCTCTTTCCATACTTTGGCTACTGTTGATAGTGCTGCTATAAACACGGGGGTGCATGTGTCCCTTCGAAACAGCACACCTGTATCCCGTGGATAAATGCCTAGTAGTGCAATTGCTGGGTCGTAGGGTAGTTCTATTTTTAGTTTTTTGAGGAACCTCCATACTGTTTTCCAGACTGGCTGCACCAGCTTGCATTCCCATTTTATTTATTTTTTTTTAATGTTTATTTATATTTGAGAGAGAGAGAGCACAAGCAGGGGAGGGGCAGAGAGAATCCCAAGCAGACTCCAAGCTCTGAGCTGTCAGCACAGAGCCCAGTGCGGGGCTCGAACCCACAAACGGCGAGATCGTGACCTGAGCCAAAGTCGGACGCTTAACCGACTGAGCCCCCCAGGCGCCCCGAGATGTGCTTTTTACAAGCTAGTTCCAGGGGCGCCTAGGTGGCTCAGTCGGTTGAGCGTCCGACTTCGGCTCAGGTCATGAGCTCCTGGTTTGCGGATTTGAGCCCCACATTGGGCTCTGTGCTGACAGTGCAGAGACTGCTTCACATCCTCTGTCCCCCTCTCTGACCTTCCCCCACTCGCACACTCTCTGAAAAATAACATCAAAGAAAATTTTTTTTTAAAGCTAGTTCCAAGCCACAGGGGACGGAGCCAGTTTTGGTAAGAGGGAGCCCAGTAGCAGTGCCCTCGGCCCTCCAGGCCTTGACCTGGAGAGGGAGAGGGCAGGTGAATCAGAGATGCTTCTGCCAGTGAGTACCAAGGTTTTATTTTTATTTTTATTTATTTTTTTAAATTTTTTTTAACGTTTATTTATTTTTGAGACAGAGAGAGACAGAGCATGAACGGGGGAGGGTCAGAGAGAGAGGGAGACACAGAATCTGAAACAGGCTCCAGGCTCTGAGCGGTCAGCACAGAGCCCGATGCGGGGCTCGAACTCACCGACTGCGAGATCATGACCTGAGCCTAAGTTGGACACTTAACAGACCGAGCCACCCAGGCGCCCCAGTACCAAGGTTTTAGAAGAGCTGTTAATGTGGCTGCAGGCTTGACCGTGTTACCTGGCCTCCTGGCCTCTGCCCCTCAAAGCAGCTGGTGAACGAGAGGCAGAGAGGTCAACAAGGAAGAGCTTGAGCTTTGGGGTCAGGCTGGGCTTTGAGTTACATCTCTGCCTCTTTGTAGCTGGGTGACCTCGGGCAAGACACTTAACCTCTCTGAGCTTGCACCTGCAGTTCTCTAAATCAGGATAATCTGCCTCTGAGAGTTGCCAGGAGGCTCCTTTGAGATAAACTGTGCTGAGTGGAGCTCACAAAGAGTTCACACTCTTAAATGCTCCAGAAATGGCATAGCACGTTCTATGAATCTGAATACTGTGGCATCTAGGAGAGGGGGCGTGTCCCCTTTTGAATGAGTAGAAGACACAGGTGAAGCAGAAGTTCTAAAGCTGTGTGGCTTTGGCCTTACTGCTCCTCAGTCTTCCATAAAATGGGAATAATAAGAGCACCCCCTCACAGGGTGGCCTGAGATAACTCAGAGAGAGCTCTGGGCACAGAGCCCAGCACTCAATCAGAGGGGAGCAGACAGGAAGGTGTGGCCCCTCTATAAAGGGAGAAGCTGGACTCATCATCTAAGAGGACCTCCAGCTCCGAGTTAGCAATGAGTTCCATCCTGTCCCAGGTAGAGACCAGACTTGCTGCTACACCAGCCTGTCGTGCTGG
Source organism: Panthera uncia (assembly GCF_023721935.1). NCBI lineage: Eukaryota > Metazoa > Chordata > Mammalia > Carnivora > Felidae > Panthera > Panthera uncia. The sequence goes on from NW_026057585.1 coordinate 81,553,711, forward strand.
AGGGCAGTGGCGAGGATGTGACAATCGGGCTCTGAGCGGAGGGGGACACTCCTGCCTCTGTCAGGTAGTCAGGGGGTCACGTGACCTCTCCTTTCCTCTGCCTTCTGGGTGAGCGTCCATACTGTCCCCGTCCCAGATGCCCACACGGCATATTTGGTTGTAAACTCAAGTCTCAGACCACAGAGTTTCAAGAGCAGGAGGTTCTGACCTATCCCAAACCCCGGGCCGCTGCAGGTCAACTTCTTCAAATCCAGAAAAAAACTAAATCCTGTTGGGTCAGAGAGTAAGAACTGCCACCAGCTAACCCTACCCGGAGTTGTATTCGGCAAATATTTATGAAGCACCCACAAAGTGCCGGGCACAATTCGAGGTGCGAGGTCACCCTGGGGTACAAAGTATGCCCTCTGCTGCAAGTCAGAATCCCGGGGTTCTGGAACTCACTTCCTGTGCATCTTTGAGCTGGCCCTGCCCTTCTCGGGGCCTCATTTTCTCCAGTCTGTGAAACTGGGAGCTGGAGAGGAGATTGTTGAACTCCATCAGTAGTCTTCAGGTTATCTATCGAGGTTCTGCAGTGGCGGACCGACAGTCAGGTGGTGAGTTCCCTGTCCCTGGCAGGGGTGAAGAATTTGTAAGTTGGATGACCCCTTGGATGTGTGATGGATCTGATGATGATCCAGGTCCCTTGGAAACCACCAGATGCTGGTTCTAGGTCCTGAGAGGGCAGTGGCAATAACATAAAATGGTATCTGTTATGAATAATGAAAATCTGGTGGGCATTTTTGTGCTCCTAGCCAGTTGCTTTGCCTTAATTCAGCATGCTCCCCCTCACCCCATCCCAAGTCACAGAGCCTGGCCGAGCTCTTTACCACCACGTCCACTCTGGCCACCCCGTTGCTCTAGAAAGGGAGGCAGCCCTGGGATTTTCAGGGTAGTGATGGCTCCTAAGCCTCTTTTTTTTTTTTTTTTTTTTGAAGGGGGGGTTAGGTTCTGCAGCCCCAGCCTGAGTCAGAGATGTGGGTTTTCAATTACACAATTAAATGCACAATTAGGCATAATTACCAGTGCTCAGAGCCCGAGACTGCTCATAATAGGCGTGTAATCTACTGCAGCCTCTGTTTATACTACTCAGCGCACTCCCTAATGATGCCAGGATGCCTTCACACCACACGGTTGCCATGGAAACGAGCCCGCCACCACCATGCAGGGCTGACAAATGGTGTTCCAGTCCTGGGCCCCTGGATTGTTTCTGAGGCCTCTGCAGCCAGCCCTCGGGAGTGAAGGGGCTGACGGGGTGGGCCAGGAAGGTGGGTCACCCTCCCTGCTCTGTGACACACCCCGCTGGTTGGAGCCAGCCGGGAAGACAGGAGAAGGGAGCTTCAGCACCCCCCAGCCCCGAGCAAGCCTTAAGCAGGGTGGCCCAGGTGCGGGGAAGGGTCTCGTGGTGATCTGTTCAAGCTGAGGTGTGGACAGGGGGCCCTGCATACAGCTAGCTCCCACAGGGGCCCGGCTCTGCCCTGAACTGGCTCTGTGACCTTGGACTAGTCCCTGCCCCTCTCTGGGGCTGCGTCCCCACATGTGAAATGGACTGCAGGGTCTCTGCATGTGGGTATTCTAGCAGGGAGATTTATCGAACATTTCTGCCACACTGCTTACCGTGGTAGCCGCGTTACCCCTGGGAGCGCACCCCGCACCCCCCTGCTCCACCCTGGTGTGGTAGACGCATCATCCCGGTGTCACAGAAGCAGAATCTGACGGAAGCAGCTCTTCCATCAGGCCGCGGCAGAGCTGGGATTCAAAGCCAGGCAGTCGGATCCCCAAGCCTCCACTCTTGCCTCACATATGTGCTCCTGTCCCCCTGCAAGCAGCCCCAGGCGTAGACCCTTGTCACTCCCGTCTCCTAGATGCAGGGCTCCAGGGCTCAGAGAACTGAAGTCGCTTGCCCGAAGTCACACAGCAAGGCGCTGGCTGATGCCAAAAGCCAGGATTCCTAGCTTAGAGAAAAGTCGTGAAGGAGTAGAAAGATCTGCTTCCACAAGCACATACAAAGGATCCCCCTTGTCCCCACCTGGCCCCAGCTGCTGAGGAGGCACGGCATCCTGGGGTCCCTCAGACCCAGCACTTCGCTTTGACCTTGAAAGAAACCTTGTCCTAGCTCTCCCTCCATCAAGCTGCTCACCCTGGTCACTGGAAACCGAGCCTGATTTTTTTATGCTCGTCTTTCTCCTGCATTTCTCTGTCATTCAGTACATTACTGTGGTCACCTACTGTGTGGCACCTCTTGGGGACGAGATGAATCAGACGCAGCGGAGAACCAAGGCTGGAGCACAGAGGCTTCGGGGTCCGATGGGCCTGGGTTCAAATTCTGTCACTTAAGGCGTGATTTGGGGCAAGTTGCTTGACCTCTCTGTGCCTTAGTTTCTTCACCTGTGATGAAGGCACCAACCTGTACTGTGCAGGTTTGTAACATTATTAGCAGTAGTAGCCGCCACTTACGAAATGCCTACTCTGTGCCAGGCACTTGGCTAAGGCTGTTGCCTAGTCTACCATTGCCATCTAATAGATGAAACCACTGAGCCTCAAGAAGTACGTGGCCGGGGCCACTGAGCTGGTGAGTGGCAGTGCAGACATCCGGTCCGGAGCCCTGCCCTTCCCCCACCAGGTGACCCGCCAGCATGGAGATATAAGTGTCCCTCCCACCATGTCCCTGGAGCACCCGGCTGTTTGGCCGGGTTCTTCTTAGGGAAGGAGGCATCTAGAGGAAAGCGGGGAGAGTCTGAGGGCAGCAGTGCCCATCTGGCCCAGCCCAGGGTTCCATCCAGCGGGATCTTTCCCCCATTGGCATCCTAACAGCTGGGTTTTCTGAGAGGAGGCTGTCAGACGTTACCTTTGCTCCTCCACCATACAGGCAGGAAGACCCCGGTTTGCCCGAGGCCATAAGTCAAGTGGCAGCGCTGGGACTGGGACCCAAAGCCACTTTAGGAGATTTCTTGTTACCTTCCTTCTACCCCCTGCTCGTCCTTTGGAGAGAGAGGTTTGGGGCTGTAGTGTGCACGTCTGTGTGTTGTGTGTATGTGTTCAAAACTGCACACAGCTGCATGCCCAAGCATTTGTGGGGCAGAGACACTGGCACGTAGAGATTTGTGGATCAATAAACATCCCTTCCCGCTTCCTCCCTCTTCATTTATTCATGAACTCTGAACTCCTTGGCTTCAGAGAAACTGCCTGGAAGAAAGCAATTAGAGCATAATTAGAACCACTCCTATTATCAACTCTCAGTGGGAGGGGAAGGGGGGCTGCTAGGCCATGGGGGTGGGGGTGGCCCCGGAGTTCCCTGCAGCCCCCAGTCCTGCAGCTGCCCATTTAGCCCCTGCTCACCCCATGGAGCTCAGCCTCCCTGGAGTGCTGTGCAGCAGGGACTAAGGAGCCCATCCCTGGAGGCGTTCAAACACTTGGTAAAGACTAGGAAGGAGAGCTTTCTGCTTTGCGTGCTAAGTTACAGCAGATGATTGCCTCGTCCCTTCTGTGCTGGGCTCCTTGGGTGCTCCCTGCCAGGGCCTGGGCCGGGGGTTGCAGGAAAACAGAAGCCCAGCCTGGCTCCTGCTTTCTGGAAAACTCCTGTACCAGATGGTAGTGACTGAAGACTACACTGACAATAGGAAATGTAAATTACCTGCAGGAAGCAATTTACCAGGCAGTACTCATTCGCCCGTCAGATGACTAGCAGTAATAATACCAGTACCAGAAGTCCGTGTTTATGGAGTGTTTTCTGGTCCCAGAGCCACTGTCTTCCCCACCAGGTGTCCCACCAGCAGAGAGAGGTCACCCAGGAGGCAGGGACAGGCTGTCTGGTGTAGGAGCAAAGGTAATGTCTGACAGCCTCCTCTCAGAAAACCCAGACTTTAGGATGTCAGTGGGGGAATGATCCAGCTAGACGGTCCCTGGCTCCCAGAAGGACAGGAAGACAAAGGAGGTGCTGGGTGTTGTGCTGCTGCCTCTCCTCCTCCTCCTCCTCTTCTGCTGCTTCTTCTTTTTTAATGTTTATTTTTGAGATAGAGAGCACCAGCAGGGGAGGGGCAGATAGGGGGACAGAGGATCCAAAGCGGGCTCCGGGCTGACAGCAGAGAGCCTGACGCGGGGCTTGAACTCATGAACTGCGAGATCGCGACCTGAGCCGAAGTCAGATGCTCAACCGCCTGAGCCACCCAGGCGCCCCTGAGCACCATGCCTCTTGATTCAGATGCTTCTCCTCACTTCATCTTGCAGGAACCCTAGAGGGTGGAGACGAATATCTCTGACGTACAGGTGTGGAAACTGAGGCTTGGGAAGTCACAGAGCCTGCCTAAGATAACACAGTGCTGGCCTGTGGGTGTCTAGACTCCCCGTGCTTTATGCTCTATCAGGTTTGACGGGGTGATTTGCTCTCTCCCGAGCTTCAGGTTGGGCCTGAGTTGTTCTGAGCTTCCCTGTTGGGCCTTGGGAAGCCGTTGAATGCGTCTTTTGCATCCATCTCCTGGTTGAAGGTAGCACGTTGAATGCCCTTTGTCCCCTTTCCTCCCCCCCCCCCCCCCCCCCCCCCCCTCCGCCCCTGCTCTACTTCCCTCCCCCCTCCCCCCCGCGCGCCCCGGCCCAAGCGACCCCGCC
>NW_026057585.1:81558451-81674013 GCF_023721935.1 Panthera uncia
GCCCCCAGGACCAGTCTCAGCAAAGGAAGGTGAAGGCCTGGCAGATGAGGGTCTCGGGCCTCGTGAGAGAGGATCACCATGGATACGGGAGCTAGGGCTGTAACCAAGGAGAGAGCCCCCCAGCCCTTAGGCTATGGCAAGGAAGCTGTGTCTTCAGGATGTGGAGGGGGGAGACACTGCCACCTGGGGCCCAGATGGACAGAGGAGGGGATGATGAGCTAGATGCGGGCAGAGGAGGACTGTGGGGTCAGTGGTGCTCCCTCCTGGGAATGGGAGTGGGGTACGTGGGACAGCCAGGCCTCCTTCCATTACCCTGTCCCACCTGAGGGGAGGTTGCCATGATCACCCAGCTCTCCTTCGTTGACCCTCCGTGGGGCGCTGCCCCCTCTCCCCCAGTGACAGGTGGTCACCCTGGCAGCAGGCCCTGTGCCCAGCAAGGGTCTTGACTTCCCAGTGGCCCCTTCCCTCACATGTGCCGATAGATTGGGCATCGGACAGAGGCAGCGGCCCTGTCCCGGTGGAGGTGAGGGTCCACATGGGGCCAGCTTTCCGACGTGGGCCTTTTACCAGCCCCTCATCAGACTCCCCCAGTGACCGTAGTGAAGTGCCCCTCTGGACCGGCCTCCCTCTGTGTACAGCAGTCCATGGCTCCTTGTTGCCTTCAAGAAGAAGTCTGACGTGGGGCTTCTCAAACTTGAACGTGCAGCAGAATCACCTGGGGTGGGGGGGGCTTCTTAAAATACAGATTTCTGGATCTTGCCCTGAGTTTCTGGTCTAGCCAGTGGGACACTAGGATGCCCAGGCAGGTCCACCAACCCTAACGCTCACCACTTCCGGTCGCTGGGCTCAGGCCACATTGATATAAGCACCCCAGCTGCACGTGCCTCACAGCACAGTGCCTTTGCATTTGCTGCACTCTGTTGGACATACATTCGTTTTTCCACCTTGACTTTCACGCCCTGGACTGGGAGCCTGGCGTCTGAGCTTTCTGGTCCTCCGTGAACCTGTGGTGCTTGATTGACCCCTGTGAGCAGACGGAGAGCCTGGGTGAATAATCACAAGCCTGCTTCGCTCACTCCGTCAGTCAGGTGGTTATTGGTGCTTACCCCGTGCCAGGTACTGTGCTAGGTACTGCGGATTCAGGAGTGTGGGAGGCAGGAGGGCTTCTATTTTTTTTTTTTATAATTTTTTTCTGATATTTATTTTTGAGAGCGCAAGAGAGAGAGAGACAGAGTACAAGCGGGGGAGGGACGGAGAGAGAAGGAGACACAGAATCCGAAGAAGGAGCCGGGCTCTGAGCCGTCAGCACAGAGCCTGACGCGGGGCTCGAGCTCGTGAGCCGCAGGATTGTGACCTGAGCTGAAGTCGGACGCTTACCCGACGCGCCACCCAGGCGCCCCGAGGCAGAGGACTTCTTAAGAGATGCTGGTCAGTGGGTCAGTGTGGCCTTGCAAGGAGTCTGTAAGCAAGGCATGAGCTGGGGTTTGCCTAGATTTCCCGATGCTAAATTCCAAGCCCTCTTCATCCTCCCGAGCTGCTCCCAGAGCCCCGGCACCTGAGGCTCTGCTTTGGGAATGCGTCACCCGTGAGGATTCTCCAGTGTGCTTACGGGCAGGTCCCAGTCCCCTGTCCCGTCAGCCCCAGGCTCATTTTCAGGACCTGCCAGGGTTTTTCCAGAGGACAGCGTGTGTGGCTGGTGTGTGTGCACCCCCAGGCCGGAGGACAAAGGCCGACTGTGAAGGGCGGGGGACGGGTGTGGATGTTGCCGACATGTATCCGGGGGGGTGTCCAGACCTGTGTGTTAGGCCCCTGCCCAGAAGGGAGACAGAAGTAGGAATGCTGACCAGGGCTGGCTGGACACTACTATGTTCTAGCACAGTATTCTGAGGAGACAGGGGGATTTAAATTCACAGCCCGGCCTTCCGGACCATGATGTCTAGAAGGGAAGATAGGACATATTTTATCTGGGAGTTTGTTAGCTTGGTTCGTAACTTAAATACTTAGACACACGGTGCTCTGTGGGTATTCTTGCTTTGGTCCTGAACACCCCCAAGGGTCTGGACTTGGGGGTGGGGTGCCTGCAGAGGCTCCCAGGTGCCTGATCTGCCTCGGGCAGTGCCAGCTGCTCCAGCCTGTCACTGCCTGTCTGCTGTCAGCAGCCCCATGAGCCCTCTGAGCAGACTGCTGTCCCCAAGCTGCCACTAGCTGTCATCCCCAAGATAGGCCACCGAGGAGACAGGATCGCCCCCTCAAAGTGAGAGACTCTCTGGGGCCTGGCCCGGGGCTCACACTGTGGCTGTTGTGGCTGGGACAGGCTGGGCTGGTTGGCTCCCCAGGCCTGATGGGATAGGATGGGGGGGGGGCTCCGTTCATCAGGGCCTGCTGTGGCCAAATGTTGGACATCCGCGATCAGCCGAACCAGGCAATGGATGCTGAGACGTCCTGCTTCCGCTCTTCTCCAGGAACATGAACACAGGCAGGTTACTCAGCCTGAGCTGTTTTCTTCCTCTGTAAACGGAGATGATCGTACCTGCCTCTTAGGGCTCCCGAGCAAACTCCGTGAGAGAATCCAGGGAGAGCACTCAGCACGGCGCCTGGCATTTAGTCAATACTTAGGACACGGCCGATAGAAATCACCAGAAGCCTTTTGGAGGGCTGCGTGCCTATAAGGCGCAGAGTCATGACTGCTTGCTAAATGGGAAGCTCCCAGGCCAGAAGCCAGATGGCTTCCCAGAGAACAACCCTCCAACCCTTTGTACAGATGGGTACACAGAGGCCCAGGAAGGCAGTGGAGCCCCATTTGTGAACTATTCTAGGAAGTGGGCTGACGCCATTTCTGGAAAGGATCGTGGTTAGGTGTGTGAATCCAGACAAAAATACCCTGAACAAAAATAAGCTCCTCTGCTCAGTCTGGGCAGCCGTGGGCCAAGAGTCGCAGCTAGAACCTTCCCCGTGCTCTCGATGTTTCCACGCAGGAGCTACTGGGGAGCGGTGGCAAAGGTGCCCATCAGTGGAGGATGTGCCACTAAAAAAGTCAGAAAGTCCCAGAACATGGGACTTGACCCCCACTCTGACACCTGGGCCTCACTCTCCTCCTCTGGAAAATGGGGATGCCGCTGCCCTGGCGGGATAGTGAATCTCTTACTCATGGACTCTAGGGCCAGGGGACCTGGGTCAGATCTGTATCAGCCTGTGACCTCGTTACTTCCCTTCTTTATGCTTCAGTTTCCCTGTGTGCAAAGCAAGGGTGATCTCAGTCTCTACCTGCCATGTCTCTGTGAAGATTAAATGAATCCAAGCATATGCTAAGCACTCAAGAGACACTCGGCATATAAGTGTTAGCTATTATCTCTTAGTGTCACTTTGGGGATAAGATGAAATGCCACCTGTAAAGTGCTGGGCTCAGCACACGCACACATAGTAGGTACTCCCCTTCCTTCCTCCTGTGCACCCCGGGCCTAGAGACAGGCCCCGCCCCGTTCCCAGGGGGGCCCTCCCGCACCCCACTTCCCGAAGACAGCAAACACCTCTTCCTCCAACAGGTTCTGCCTGCAGCCTTCTGGCCCAGGGCCAGGAAATGATTGCAGGCGGCAGCTCAGCAGCCTCCCCTCTGCTCCTCTGCACCTCCCCCCCTCCTTTAATCTTCCTAGCCTGCCTGGGTGTGGGGGAAGGGAGAGGGAGGAGACAGTCTCCCAGGGCTGCAGGTATCTGTTAAAAGCTCTGGGCTCTGGGGTCAGACCACCTGGGTTCGCTCCAGCCCTGAGATCTCGGGCTCCTCTCCCTCCCCCCCTCCCCCCCTCACTCCCCCACCATAGCACAGGGATGATGGCCCATCCCTCACTCCTCACCCTGCTTGTGAGAGCTAAGGGAGATGGTGCATGCAAAGTGCCTGGCACGAAGCCTGGCCCAGAGTAAGCGTGTACAAAATATTAGCATTAAGACTAGTGCTAAAGTTCAGGGCCAGGCATTTTGAAGGGAAACACTTCCGCCCGGGGAACCTGGGGGCACCCTTCTCACTGTGCAGACTCCCCCAGGCCCCACATGACCCCTGTCCGGCCCACTTGGGCCAGACCAGAGCAGAGCACCCCCTACCCCGAAGAGCGGATAGATTACCTGGAGAGGAAGAGGGGGGCAGGATGGGGTGGGGGTGACATTCCTTCCACTCATTTATTCCTTTGTGCCACAGAGGAATCAGAGTGGGATACCTGCACGGGTCAGCGGCCCTGTGCCTGATGGGAGTAAGGGCAGTACAGACGGAAGGATACCGGGCTGGTAGACACCGTCCCTCTCGCTGCTCCGAGCCTCAGTGTCTTCATCTGTCCAGTGGGGCTAATAACCCACGTAGGGGCATAAATCAGTCTGAGCTGCAAAGGGCTGTCCGGATGTTGGTGGCTGTGGTGATTCTCTGCTGGAAGAAGTGGGGAAGCTGGGATCTGAGCCCAAGACTGTTGCGGTAGTGGAAGGGGGACCCCAAAGCCCTGGGGGAGGGGTTCCTGACACCTCCCCCCACACACACTCCCCCACCCGGCAGACTTCCTCACCAGGCCTGTAGTCAGGAGGGGAAGTCAGAAGTGGCCGCTGTTGCCATAGCAGTGAGGCTAGTTTTCATCATTATTTTCTTCCTGCGAGCGTCCGTACGGGAGGTGCTGCTAAATAAGTCAGGGAATTGGATTTTTTTCCTCCCTCCGTCAGGTCACGTGACTGAGCGGCTCAGTCAGGAGAAATGACCTGTCAGCTCCTTCCAGCACTTGACCCTCCGCAGTAGGTGCCTGACACCTCCAATATGATGCTTGACCCACAGGAGCCCTCCAAAGGGCTTGGTGCCTCCTCTCTGGCTCCAGGCTGCTTTCCTGCTCGTCTCTGACCCTGCCGTGTTGGCATCAGGCCACAGGATATGAGAGCCCTCCCAGCCCTTCCCTCTGGCATCCTGCTCCCGCTCGTTCCCCGTGCTCCAGCCACAGGGGTCGTTTCTGGACCCTTCTACTTGCCAAGCTCCCTCCCACCACAGGACCTTTGCACATGCTTTCCCTGCTGCCTGTCCTTCCCTCTCTCCCTTCCCTTGCCAACCCCTCTTCCTTCAGTTCACTCCATCCAGGAAGTCTTTCTTGGCCACTTCCATTATAGTTCTCATTCTTGTCACCCCTCCTTCAGACACTTAGCACAACAGTAATTTGTGTGTGTGTGTGTGTGTGTGTGTGTGTGTGTGTGTGTGTGTGTGTTTGGCTCCCTCTCCCTACCCCACCCCACTGAATGTAAGCTCTGTGAGGCCCAGAGCTGTGTCTGGGCTTTTTTCTTCCTCGTCTTCTTCATCTTCTTCATCGTCGTCTTCATCTTCTTCATCGTCGTCTTCTTTTTTTTTTTAGGTACAATTCATATACATAAAATTCACCATCTTAGGGGGCGCGTGGGGGCTCAGTCAGTTAAGCGTCCAACTTTGGCTCAGGTCATGACCTTGCGGTTTGTGAGTTCGAGCCCCGCATCGGGCTCTGCGCTGACAGCTCAGGGCCTGGAGCCTGCCTCAGATTCTGTGTCTCCCTCTCTCTCTGCCTCTCTCCCGTTTGCGCTCTGTCATTCTCTCTCAGAAACAAACATACATTAAAAAATGAATAAATATAAATAAGTAAATAAAAATCACTACCTTAAAGTGTACAATTCAGGGCTCTTAGTGCGTCACACTCTTGTGTAGCCATCAGCACACTCTAATTCCAGAATGCCGTCAGCACCCCAAAAAGAAACCTCAAGCCTATTAGCGGTCACTCCCCATTTTCCTCTCCCACCAACCCTTGGCTATCCCACTAATCTGCTTTCTGTCTCTCTGGACACTTCATGTAAGTGGAATCATACAGTATGCAGTCCTCTGTGACTGGCTTCTCTCAGCATAATTTTTTTGTTAAGTTTACTTATTTTCAGAGAGAGTGAGTGCCTGGGGGAGGGGCAGGGCCGAGAGAGAGAATCCCAAGCAGGCCATCTGGACCCTCAGTGCAGAGCCTGATGCGGGGCTCGAACCCACAAATGATGGGATCGTGCCCTGAGCCGAAGTCGGACTCTTCAACCGACTGAGCCACCCAGGCGCCCCTCTCAGCATGATATTTTTTTTTTAATTTTTTTTTTAACGTTTATTTATTTTTGAGACAGAGACAGAGCATGAATGGGGGAGGGGCAGAGAGAGAGGGAGACACAGAATCTGAAACAGGCTCCAGGCTCTGAGCGGTCAGCCCAGAGCCCGACGCGGGGCTCGAACCCACGGACCGCGAGATCATGACCTGAGCCGAAGTCGGATGCTTCACAGACTGAGCCACCCAGGCGCCCCTCAGCATGATATTTTTAAAGTTGATGCTTGTTGTAGCCTGTATCCGTGTATCATTCCTTTTTATGACTTTATATTCCATGTATGGATCTATCACATTTTGTTTATCCGTTAATCAGTCCATCAACCTTTGGGTTGTTTCCATTGGGGCTGCTGTGACCAACGGTGCTGTGAACATTTCTGTACAAGTTTTATATGAACTTTGTTTTCAATTTCAGGGTATCTGCCTAGGAATAAATTGCTGAGCCATGTACTAACTGCTTACTTGGGGGACAGGGAAGTAGCCCGTTTTCCATAGTGGCTGCACCATTTAACATTCCCACCAGTAATGCCACGAAGGTTTTAGTTCTTCACGCCGTCACCCAAACTTGTGATTGTCGTTTTTTTTTTTTTTTAAGTTTAGATATTTAAGTAATCTCTACACCCAATGTGGGGCTCAAACTCACAACCCTGAGATCAAGAGTCGCACACTCTTCCCCCTGAGCCAGCCAGGCGTCCCTGTCTTTTTAATTTTAGATATCCTTATGGGTATTAAGTAGTATCTTATTGTGCTTTTGATTTCCATTTCCCTGACGAGTAATGATGGCGAGCATCTTTCCATGTGCTTATTGGCCATTTTTGTATCTTCTTTGGAAAAATTTCCATTCAAATCTTTTGCTCATTTTTTTAATTGGGTTATTTATCATTTTGTTGGGTGGTAAGAATTCTTTTTTTAAAAACTTTTTAATGTTTTATTTATTTTTGAGAGAGAAAGAGAGAGCAAGTGGAGGAGGGGCAGAGAGAGGGAGACACAGAATCCGAAGCAGGCTCCAGGTTCTGAGCTGTCAGCACAGAGTCTGACGTGGGGCTCGAACCCACGAACCGCGAGATCATGACCTGAGCCGAAGTCGGATGCTTAACCGGCTGAGCCACCCAGGTGCTCCCCTCTTTTTTCTTTTAAGAATTCTTTATATATTCTGGATTCTAGACCTTTATCACATCTCTGATCTGCAAATATTTTCTTCCATTCTGTGTGGGTTGGCTTTCACTTTCTTGATGGTGTCCTTTGAGGTTCAAATGGTTTTGATTTTGATGACATCCAGCGTATCTGGTTTTTCTTTGGCTACTTGTGCTTTTGGTGTCATATTATCACATGCCTATTCCGAGGTCACACGTATGGCTCCTCCTAAGAGTGTCATAGTTTTAGCCCTTAACATTTAGGTCTGTGATCCACTTTGAGTTAGTTTTTGCATCTGGTGTGAGGTAGGGGTCCAACTTCATTCTTCTGCACGCAGATATCCAGGTGTCCCAGCACCCTTTGTTGAAGAGACTACGCTTTCTCCATTGAATGGTCTTGGCACCCTTGTTGAAAATCAATCAAAGGCATGGGTTTGTTTTCGGACTCTCAATTCCATTCCATCTCAACCTGTCAGCCTAACCTTACGTGAATACCACACCGTCTTGATTACTGTAATGTTACTGTAAGGTTTGAGATCAAGAAGTCTCACCCTCCAACGTTCTTCTTTTTTGAGATGATTTGACTATTCTAGGTCCCTTGAGCGTTCCTCTGAATTTTAGGACCAGCTTCTCTATTTCTGCAAAAACAAGTCGTTGGAATTTTGACAGAGACTGCGTTGACTCTAGCTCACTTTGGGAATATCATCGCCCTGACAGAGCTAGATGCGAATCCTGCCCCCACCACTCCCACACCCTCCCTGGGCCTCTGTTTTTACACATGGAAAAGGACAGCTCTCAAGCGTTGGGAGGAAGACGCGAAACGCGCGGACATGAGGCAGTGTGTGCAGGGTGGGCTCCGTGCACGTCCCCGCAGGGAAGTCCCTGCTCTCTTCTCTGGGTTGTGCCGAACTGACAGTTGACAGGGCGGGCCCAGTGCAAGGTCAGTGTTCGTGGATGCTTGGGGGGTGCATGAGAAGAGCCAGGCGGAGAAGGGGCCAGGCTGGGTCAGGCAGCTGCTGAACTGGATGGGGTGGGTCGGGGAGAGGGCGCTACCTGGGGCGTGCACACCAGGACAACTGTGGTCTCTTCCACAGCACTTGAGTCCTCTGAGCCTGTAGGGGACCCAGGTCCAAAGTCTTCACTATGGGTGACTCGTTGCAACTGACGTGGCTTTACCCGTGAGTATGGGCCAGGCAATGTTCTGAACGTTTTACACATGTTCCCTCACTGAGGCCTCACGACAATCCCATGAAATAGGCACTGTTATCATTATCCCCGTTTTATTTTTATTTATTTATTTTTTTTTCAACGTTTTTTATTTATTTTTGGGACAGAGAGAGACAGAGCATGAATGGGCGAGGGGCAGAGAGAGAGGGAGACACAGAATCGGAAACAGGCTCCAGGCTCCGAGCCATCAGCCCAGAGCCTGACGCGGGGCTCGAACCCACAGACCTGCGAGATCGTGACCTGGCTGAAGTCGGACGCTTAACCGACTGCGCCACCCAGGCGCCCCCATTATCTCCGTTTTATAGACGGAGAAGTTAAAGCACAGAGAGGTTAGGTTAAGTGAGTCGCTGAAAGTCACACAGCTAATAATCAGGGTAAAGGTAGGATTCAAACCCAGGCAGTCTGGCTCCTAGGCCACACTTTTAACCACGACACCGTACAGCTTCTCAGGAAACGAGCAACAGGAATCTGACCTTGGTATGAAATCAAGAACTTCATTATCTTAATAATGACGATGGGGACACGGTACTTTACAATTTAAAAAGCACATTATGGTATATAAACTGCTTTCCTGGTTGTGATCTCACTTGGTCCACCAATTTCTCTGTAAGACAGGACATCATTATCCCCTATTTGCCAAGGAGAAATTAAGATCCAGAGAGGGAAAGTGACTTGTCCAATCAAGGAGAATTTATTGAGCACTTACTATATGCAAACTTCTTTACTCCCATTCTCATCGAGTCGGCCACAACCCCAGGAGGTCGGTATCAGTGGTAGCTGTGTTCCCATTTTACCGATGAGGAAACTGAGGCTCCAGGAAATGACTTTCCCGGGTCCTACAAGCCTGTAAGTGAGAGCTGGGACCCCATCCCAAGTCTGCCTGACTCTGGAGCTTGAGCTGATAACTACTGGGCTCTGGCCTCCTCTAATGCTGTGACTCCTGATTGTTTTGGTCAACCTTCTGGTCTCTTCCTCCTCACCTCCAGCCTTATAGCTCCTGCTATCCTCAGTGCCTCCTTAATTCTCCCTGCCTAAGTGCCTGCTCCCTTAAAGGTGCTTTCCGCCGCGAGTTTTTTGGCTTAATTATACGGTGCCGTTCGTTGTACTTAATGGAGGATCTGATTAATCACCTTTTTATTTATCCAGAAGTCCATTGATCTGCAGCCAGCATCTTCTGGGTGAGTGTGTTTTTTGCTGGATTTGCTCCGCCCGGGTTGTCGTCCCCTCTATCCTATCTGAAGTGTTTTCTAAAGAGGACGCCCTCCTCCCAGGCTTTCACTGCCCACTCCAGAGTCTGCTACGGGTCTCGGTAGTTGAGGCATGGGGCAGGTGCGGAGCCTGCTTGGGATTCTGTGTCTCCCTCTCTCTGCCCCTCCCCCCACTCACCCTCTGTCTCTCTTTCAAAATAAACATTAAAAAAAAAATAGTCAACATTTATGGAACGCTTACTACGTCAGACACTTGATGTACGTTGTCTTACTGAATTTTCACGGTAGTTCCAGCAAGTGTGGGGGCTGTTCTCCCCATTTTACAGACGGGGAGACTGAGGCTTGTATGGAAGACAAACCCAAGCATGCCCTCTGCCCCACTGCGTCAAACTGCCTCTCGTGGTTTTCCAAAGAGGGCACCGAAGTGGATGGTGCTGGGGGCCGGAGCCAAGTCAGATGCCCCCTGCTCCTGGGCTGTGAACGGGCACGAGGGCAAAGCCCAGAGGAGGTGGTGTTGAGGAAAGGCCGAAGCTGGTAGCTGCCAGCTTCTGGTCCTTTTGCTGCCAGACCCCAGAAGTTAGGGCGGGATGGCCTGGTGGCAGGCAGGTGGCATAGGACCCACCAGATCCAAGGGGCAGCTCTCCTGGGGTCCTGTGGGCTTTTCTGGAACTGTAAGAGGGGCCTGCCCCACTGGCACAAAGTAAGGAGCTCCAGGAGTGGAGATTAGCGCTTGAAGGGGGTGGGGTGGGGCCTGGAAGACCCTCACTGCTGCGAAGTAGGCATCCTGGTCCCCGGTCCACGGAAGAGGGGACGTGGTCAGAGTCACTGTCCTGAAGGCCCTTCTCTGCACGCCCAGTGGCCTCCCCCTGGGGTGCCTGTAGGCTGGACCAGATTGTGGATGAAGAGATAGGCCCCGTGACTTGGAGGGACCCTTTGATTTCAGACTGACCTTGGCATAACCCTGGGCTTCTAGGCTGGGTTTATGCAAATTAATGTAGATGTATGCTAATTAGACCACTACCAGGCCTGTTTTAATGGAGCTGCCAGCTCAGAGATGTAGCGGGGATGAATTTGCCCAGAAGGGGTCTGAGGAGTCCCCCAGCTGGGAAGGGTCAGCTGTCGCTGGGATGAGGGGATGGGGTTGCCATGGAGACAGAGGCCAAGCCCCAGCGACTGCCTCCTGCAGGGACCGAGGCTGGCCTCAGCCAGCCCTCTGAGACAGTCCTGGGCCTCCCTTAAGCTCCAGGCTGGTCTCTGAGGGCTAATTACGCACAAGCCAGTGGCCAGCTGCTCCCTCGCTCCCCCAGGCCCAGCTGAGGTCCAGGGCTGGGCCACAGCAGGAGGGCATAAGAACAGACAGATGGCAGTCTTGGAGCCTGGGGGGCTGGGGGAGCTGGCCTTAGGAGGAGGGAGCAGGACTGAGGGCGGGAGATTACTCCAGCAAGGCTATAAGGGGTGAGATCCCCATCTGCCAGGGCATGCAAGCAGGCTTGGCAGCCCGGTCTCAGCCATGTGGTAGGGAAGAGTGAGGGTTGGGACCCCAACAGACTGGCTGCAGGCTCAGCTCTTCTGTGTGTCCTTGGGCAAGCCCCTTTACCTCTCTGGGCCACGGTTTCCTCATCCAGCAATGGGGGTAGGATTTAGAGACATGGGTATGAGGGGTAATATACACTAGGCGCTCAATAAATGATTGTACAATTCTGAAGCCCATTGAGAGTTGTTTTCTTCTATTTTCTAATGGGAAAGAACACCCCCCCCCCCCCACCATCTTACCCCTCTTCTGCTTTCCGGGCTCTCTGGGCTCAGGCAGATGTTCTGGTGTCAGTGCTGAGGAGGGAACAGGCAGGACTGTCATCCCATGGGGACAAGATCTGGGTCCCCTTACTTCTCAGCTCTTAGCCCACAAAAGGCCCTGGAGAGCTGTTTGTAGAATGAATGAATGAACAGGTGTGAAATACTCAGCATAGTGTCTGGCATTAATAGGAGATTAATAAATGTTAGCTGTTACGTCACTGCCCGCTTTTGATCCAAGCCAGGCTCTGCCCGCCCCGCCTCGGATCTGCCCCTTCCTATGCCCCCGACCGTCTCTGGCGAGACATATGGTGGGTGGGAAGAACAGTGAACGCACAGACAAGGACTCGAACCTGAACTCTACCACTTCCTGTCTGAGTGACTTTGGGAGACCCGGGACCACTCTGAGCCTCCACCTTTCGTATCCCGGAGGCTCCACAAGGGTTATGGGGAGCCCTTGTGCCTCGGCTGGCTGAACCCGAGCAGCGATCTTACCGGGGGCTGCCAGAACCAGCTTCTGGGGAAGAGGGGCCGTTAGGCCCTCAGCAGAGGTCGCAGGACCCCAAGGCCAGGTCCCCTGCCCATAGGCAGGCTGCAGCATCACCAGGCCCAGACAGTGGTTTGGAGCGACCGAGGCCCCCACTGTACAGACGAGAACACTGAGGCCCAGAGGAGGACACTTGCCCGGGGCCCCCCAGCACCTTCACATCAGAGAAGGAGACCTCAGATCGTCTGAGCCACTTCACTGCTTTTTCACACGAATCGACACTGAAAGACGTGTCTTCTTAACGTTGTTGAAAAGCATACCTTCGTTGTAAAAAATCCAAGATACAGAAGTATTTCTAAGTAAAAGTGTAAGGCTCCCCATCTCCCCAGTCCGACTCCCTAGAGGAAAGTTCTCATAACCATTTGTCGTGTGTGTCTCCTCAGCTCTTGATTCTGCATTTAGTCAAACGCGTTTCGCGTCTTTTTATTTATTTTTATTTTTTGGCTTTGTCTCTCTTTTTATTTTTTATTTGTAATGTAAATGGAATCCTATTACTCTGCGGTTGTTGTGTTTTTGTTTTTTGTTTTCACTTACCGGTGACGACCTTGGCCATTTTCCATCAGGAATCAGACCAGGGCAGAGAGGCAGAAGGGCCGCAGGAGCCCCAGAAGAGACAGCGACAGGGAGCGCGCGCGTGTTTGTGTGTGTGTGTGTGTGTGTGTGTGTTGGGGGTAGGAAGGAGTCCCCACAGGTCGCTACACACAGCGGGCGGGGAACCTGGCAGAGAAGCTCCCATCATCAGCTCCCAGAGGACTATGGGATTTGTCTCCAGACTTGAGCTCCTGAGGAGGGTGCCACACCAGCTTGTTCATCACTGGATACTCTGCACACAGCCTGGCACATTATAGGTGCTCAAGAAATATTTTTTCAATGAACTGAGTCCCTGCCAGGCCTGTTTTTCCCTGACCCTGCCAAAGACTACCTGATCTCTGGGACCACTGCAGCCAGCGATGGAGGCAGAGCTCAGGGGGAGTGGGAAGTCCTTCCTCTCAGACAACGCACTGCAGCCAGTTGGCTCACCTCCCTAATGAGGGGGTTGGGCTGGTGGATCTCCAGGGGTCCTCCTGTCTGGCTTCAGTCCCACTCCCTCATTTCATGGATGAGGGCCTAAGTCGGGTTTAATTTTGTCAGCTGCCTCAGAAATCCATTGGGAAAAGGGGGGTTTGAGTTTGGGGCTGCAGCAAAGGCTGTTGCCGTATACAGAGCACCAACCGTGTGCCAGGCGCTGGGCCGAGAGCTTTCCATGCGCTTTGGGACATTTTCCCAGGCTCCGGCTCAGAGAGGGGGAGTAACTTGCCCAAGGTCGCACAGTGAAATCACTGGGGACAGAATCAGGTTTGCTGGTCCCCAAATGGGGAGCTCTTCCCACGTCAGCCTTCTGTGAACTAAAGTCAGTAACGGTACCGGGCTGGACCAAACCATTCTTCAAAAACTTTAAGGACCCCTCCCTCAGATGGCCTGACTTCTGTGTCCCCCGGCGACATGGCTGGAATTTTGGCCAGCAAAGTAGTTGACTTGCAGAATTGGCCGGCAAGGGCTTGGGCCCTTGCCCAAGAGAGAGGCTTGTGATGGGTTCTGGGGCTGGAGCCCAGCCCCCTCTCCGCCCTCTCTTCCCCCAGCCTGCTTCCTGGGGGCTGGGGTGGGCCTATCCGCATCATTTATCCCTTGACCCCCACCCCCACCCCCCACCTGGTGTTGGGCTCCTGGGGTTGGCGTCTAGACAGACAAGAGCATCCTACTGAGAACAGAGGCAGCCCTGACCCGGGGCTGATGGTTCCCATGGCAACCGCATCCCCCTCAGCTGGCAGCTACCCGATAAATAAATAATCGGGTGGGGGTGGGGAGCTAAGGGCAGGGGGAGGGGCAGCAGGGGAGCCCCGTGGTGGCTTCACTTGGGAAAGGAGAGGGGCCGGTTAGGCTTGAGGCAGGCCGGGGGGCCGGGCAGGGTGGGGAGGGCAGCTGGTAGTCTTGTAGAGGGCAGGAGGGAGACCAGGACCTGAAGTTGAGCTTTCTGGCTTTTGCAGCACATCATGGGACCCAAACACTGGAAATGGACCAGTTTGGGGCATAGTAAGTTCATTAAGTCCACGTTTGGGCATGTGAAGTTCATCCAATGAGTAGCCACCTATAAAGGGGCTGGAGGCCGAAACACAAGCAAGTAGCCCCTGGAGCTTGGGTGGGCGTGCGTTTGCTTGGACAAAAGGAGCATAAAGAGAGCCCAGGGAATGGCCTTGGGGTGTTCTGACATTTAGGGCCCTGGCTACATGGGAGGATGAGCCACACCAGAATCAGGAGTGGCCAGGAAGGGTGGAGAACCAGCTTAACCTTGGCACTTGCCCCCGTGCCAGGCACAGCTCTCCCTGCCGGAAATGCAGCCGGGAGCACCTCAGGCAGAAATCCCTGCTCCCGTGGGGTTTACCTTCTAATGCAGGAGTCAGGCAGTAAAAGGCAGTGGGTAGTATGTTAGTGTGTGATAAGTGCCATGGGAAAAGGAAAGCAAGGGGGGAGGCAAGGGAGTTCTGCAGCAGAATATAATTTTAAATAATAGTAAAGAAAAGAAAAATGGGATGCCCGTCTGGTTCAGTTGCTAGAGCATGCACCTCTTGATCTCAGAGTTGTGAGTTTCAGGCCCCACGTTGGGCATCGTGTTCACAAATTAAACAAACAACTCCGAATCTCTTCACAACCGTATGAGAGAGGTGTTGTGAATTATACCCATTCCGCTGGAGAGGAAACCGAGGTGCAGCGAAGTTAAGTGACTTGGCCAGTGGTACCAGGATTCTGACCCAGCTCCTAACCACTGAACCACACTGCAGCGTGCAAGCAGGCAGAGGAACGAGTTGTAGGGAGGACGTTGAGACCCTTAGTCTGGGCGTGAGAGCATTGAGATAGAGGAGGTGTAGCTGGAGGACCATGAGGGGCTTTTCTTTCGTTCGTTCGTTCATTCATTCACTCATTTTTAAAAATTTTTTATTATTTATTTTTTTAACGTTTATTTTTGAGACAGAGAGAGACAGAGCATGAATGGGGGAGGGTCAGAGAGAGAGAGGGAGACACAGAATCTGAAACAGGCTCCAGGCTCTGAGCTGTCAGCACAGAGCCCGACGTGGGGCTCGAACTCACGAACCGCGAGATCATGACCTGAGCTGAAGTCGGACGCTTAACCAACTGAGCCACCCAGGCGCCCCCATTCATTCATTTTTTTAATAGAAGTGGCTTGAATGTGTTTAGGACCCCATGGGAGGGATCCTGGGCAGAGGGAGAGGTTGAGGTTGAGTTTACAGGCAAGAAGAGGATGGTGTGAGCTCCCGAGAAGACAGGAGATGGGGTCCAGGGTGTAGGTGGAGGCACCGGGCGGAGGAGGGGGAGACAGAGGCCAGGTCCTCTGAGAGTGAGGCTGGGGTGGGGGTGGGGGCCCAGGAGGGTTGAGGACAGTAAGATCTGAGATAGCAGAGAAAGTGAGTTCCCTAGAGAGGCCCAGGCGGGTTGTGGGGCGGAGGGGGGGGTGCTCTCAAAGTTGATGATTACAGGGTCTGTCGATCTGTCATGCACCTTGTCTGCCTGGGGAGTGACATGCTCTATCAGCGCTTGGCTGCTTTGCAGGCAGTGAGAACACTGTTAATTGGGTTTTTGCAGGTGTGGGCCTTTCCTGACAGGTGCGATGGAAAGGCAGAGGGCATGGGAGTTTGGCTTACAGCCGAAGCTCATTCGGAAGTAAGGAAGCATCGTGCGGTCCCAGCAAGCCGAGCTGGGGTGTGAGTGAGGAAATGGAGAATGGAAGGGGTGGAGGGTGAGGGGCAGGGGACCTGATGCACTGGACCCAGGTCGTCACCGTCACCGTCCACAGGTGCTGGGAAGCAAGCTGGAGTGGTCCAGCAGGGGCTGTCGAATTGGTGACTTTGGAGGCGGGGCAGTTATCACTGTGGTGATGCCACAGTCCACGTGGTGGCCGTGTAGGAGGAGAAATGGAGGGAAAGGTCACAGGAGAGGTGTTTGAGAGATGAGAAGTCACGGTGCTGGAGGGGGTGGTCCCTGATGTCCAAGGCAACTGGGGTGATGCAGGGATGAAACTCATTTTCAGGAAAAGGCAGGACCTGGAGGCCAGCGGATGATGAGGTCAGCAGTGGGGGGAGTGGTATAGCCCTAGGGCCCGAGCCCCGGGGGGCACAGGGTTGTCCAGTTCTGTAAGCAACTTAGGGACCCCAGAGGATCCTACCCCACCCTTGGGCCCAAGGAACATGGGATGTGAGAAGAGAAATGGTCACTGAGAAGAGCACAGAGAAACGGCATCCTTGGGTGCAAAACATAGGGGAGGGGGAACCCCTCAGGGAAGGAGCTGAGCCTTTAGGGGCACAGGCTGGTTTGGGAGGACTTCTGAAAGGGGTGGGGGAGGGCTGGGTCAGGGGGAGCAGCACAGGGCCTTGAGGGGATGAGGGTAGAGAGGATTGAGGGGCAGGCATGCGGGTCTTGACCGATGCAGACGGGATCTGGTGACCCGTTCTCATCTGTCACTCTGGGATGGTCAGGGCTCTCGTCCTGGTTTGGGGTCCTGTGTGGCTGGGGAGTTGGCAGGCCCAGAGACCGCAGGGATTACCCCAAGCTCTGTGGGCTGCCCTGATGACAGAGTGACTGGACCAGATTTGTATTTTAGAAAAAGCACTCGAGGGGCGCCTGGGTGGCTCGGTCGATGAAGCTTCCAACCTCGGCTCAGGACATGATCTCGCGGTTTCTGAGTCAGAGCTCCGCGTCGGGCTCTGTGCTGATAGCTCAGAGCCTGGAGCCTGCTTCAGATTCTGTGTCTTCCTCTGTCTCTGCCCTTCCCCTGCTTGCTCTCTCTCTCTCTCTCTCTCTCTCTCCCTCTCCCTCTCCCTCTCCCTCAAAAATAAATGAACATTAAAAAAAGGAAAAAGGAAAAGCCCTCGACGGAGGTGGTGGCCAACCTCCCTTTGCTGGAGATCAGGGAGGAGGCTGCATCAGTTGCCGACAGGAGCTTCCGTCCTGGTTCTGGCCCACCTAGGAGAGACTCAAGACCTAGCTTATGGGCTGACCAGGTTAAAAAAAAAAAAAAAATCACTTTTTCCCTCAGTGCACGTGCACTTGAAATTTTTGCAAAACAAAACAAAACAAAATAAAAGGAAAAAAAAAAGAAACTTTTGCAAAGGAGGTGCTGTCGTCTCCACACTATCCCTCCCCTGAGAGTGAAAAGACACCGAAGTCAGTTGCATTTACAGTCACTGCGGCCCTCAGATTATTGTTCTAAGCTGCTGCGCCCAAAGGGGGAAGATAATTCTGTTTGCTCTTTATTTGTTAATTAGCCACATACCACAGCTGGACAAGCAGAAGTTCTGGAATATTTGACTTGGTTTTCTAATAAAAAATAATAAGTTTAGAATTGAGATTATTGGGGCCCCTGGGTGGCTCGGTCGCTTAAGCGTCCGACTTCGGCTCAGGTCATGATCTCACGGTCCGTGAGTTCGAGCCCCGCGTCGGGCTCTGTGCTGACAGCTCGGAGCCTGGAGCCTGCTTCGGATTCTGTGTCTCCCTCTCTCTCTGACCCTCCCCAATTCATGCGCGCGCACGCTCTCTCTCTCTCTCTCTGTGTCAAAAGTAAACATTAATTTAAAAAAATAAGAATAAATTAAAAAAAAGAAAGGTTCAGGGATGCCTGTGTGGTGAAGTCAGATGAGTGTCAGACTTTGGCTCAGGTCATGATCTCACAGTTTGTGAGTTCGACCCCTACGTCGGGCTCGCTGCTGTCAGCACAGAGCCTGCTTCGGATCCTCGCTCCGCCTCTTTCTCGGCCCCTCCCCTGCTCACGCACCCTCTCTCAAAAATAAATACGCAGTAAAAATAAGGTTTCGAGGCGCCTAAATGGCTCAAGCGTCCAACTCGATGTCAGCTGGTGACCTCGTGGTTCGTGAGTTCAAGCCTCACGCTGGGCCCTGCGCTGACAACGTGGACCCTGCTTGGGATTCTCTCTCTCTCTCTCTCTCTCTCTCTCTCTCTCTCTCTCTCCTTCTCTCTGCCCCTCCCCCGTGCGTGCTCTCCCTCTCTCTCAAGATAAATATATTTTCTTACGTTTAAAAAAATTAAAAATATATATGTACACGGATTCATTTTTTTCCCAATGTTTCTTCATTTTCGAGAAAGAACGCATGAACAGGGGCGGGGCAGAGAGAGGGGGGCACAGAGGATCCGAAGAGGGCTCTGCGCTGACAGCTCAGAGCCTGGAGCCTGCTTCAGCTGCTTTCAGCCAGCTCCCTTTCTCTGCCTCTCTTTCTTTTTCTTTCTCTCTCTGTCTCAAAATAAATGTTAAAAAATTAAAAGGAAGGAAGGAAGGAAGGAAGGAAGGAAGGAAGGAAGGAAAAGGGAAATGAAGGCGGGACTTAAACCATTGTTTCAGCCACTTGGGGGCAGGAGCTGGCTGGGGATAAAGGCTTGTGCCAGCTCCCAGGAAACCTTCGGTGCCCAACTAAGAAGCTTCCACTGTTGAGTCTTCTCCTAATTAGCCACCATTGATTAAGTCTAGTTGTCTGTTAGTTTATGTGATGTCTCCATATCCTCACAACTTCTCAAGGGAAGGATTGTCTTCCCCATTTATAGTTGAAGAAATAGGCTCCGAGAGGGAAAGTAACTTGCCCCGTGTCGCACAGAGCTGCAGTTTCAACCCAAGTTTTAGAGACTCCAAAGCTTTTTGTGGTAACTGTCCCACTGCTTACTTTGTCATCGAGGTCCCCAAGAACCAAAAGAGGGCTTTGAGCAAGTGCCAGGGTCAGGGCAGGGTGATGTCCTGTTTTAGGTAGGCATACCCAGGCAAGATGTCTCCCCAGCTACACGATGAGCCTGGGCAAGTCTGTCTCAGCCACCTCCTCTGTCCTCTGATGGCATCCTCCTTGCCAGGACCAGATGCCAGCAGAGCTGAGAGCCTCAGGGGAACCCCAAACCACCAGGGCTCTCCCAGGCCCGGCAGAGTCAGGGTGGAAAGGAGAAAAACGGAAATGAGGGAGGATCTTTTGGGAGCAGGGGGAGCAATCTGGGGAGTTTCTCTCCCAAGGTCAGCAGACCGTTGGGGTCAAAACCAGAAGGGCCCTTAGAGGTCATGTAGTCCAGTGGCCTCTTATGTATGGAGGAAGGAGCTTGAGACCCAGTGGGGAAGGTGGCCGGCCCAAAGTCACCCAGGCGTCTGTCATACTGTCAACCTCTTAACTCCCAGGCCAGTGGCAACAGGGCAAAGTGAGGGGCTTTGATGGGACAGGTGGCAGAGAAAAGCAGAATGGCTGCCTGGCTCTGCCACCTACCTGCTGTGTGGCCTTGGGCAAGTCACTTCCCTTCTCTGAGCCTCGTGGTCTCTTTCTTCAGAATGAGATAATGGTCTCAGCCGTGCCTTTCTGCCAAGGAGTATCCATGAGAGGTGCACTTGGAAAGCTCTTTCCAATCTGCAGGGCCCCGGGAGAGGAGTCACCAACAAGAGGCAGGCTGGCGCCAGGTGGGCGGGTGCCAGGGTTGGGCCCGCGGCTTCCTGGGTTTCTGCCCAAGCCCTGCCATCTGTGCGGTAGCGTCAGCCCCACCTCCTCCTGCCTCCCTGCCAGGAGAAAGGCTTCTAGGATCTTCTCAATCAGAACCCTCCCTGTCCCTTCCCAGCCAGATCCCCTCCGCTCCCCTTCTCTTTTAGGTCAGGACTTTCGGTTGCAAGGGACAGAAATCGCAGGTGCAAGGAGGGAGAATTAGTTTTCAGTGATGGCTAGATCCTGAGACCGGAAATGACGTTACCAGGACACTCACCTCGCTTGTCCACTCTGCTTCCCTCTCTGCCCCTTAGCTTTGGGCTGCTTCCTCAAGCAGGCTGTCCCTGTGAGATGGCAAAGACAGCCGCCAACAGCTCTGGGTGACGCTATGCCCGTTCAGATACCCTGGCAGATAGAGGGTATCTCTGTCCCAATTACTCCAGCAACCATCCACAGTGACCGCCAGGGGCAGGCACGGGGACGAGTGTCCATCCCTGCACAGATCCCCATGTGCCGATTATTTGGTCAGGACTGAGTCCTGAGCCTTCCACTGAAATTAGAGGTGGGCTCAGCCCCACCCAAACCACATGAACTAAGGGTCTGGAAGGTGGTTCCCAAAACAAAAGAGATGGTTTCTATTACCAGAAAAAGAGGTATTGGGCAATCAATGACAATGGATTTCCCTGGCACCTTTGTTCTTCTTCTCTTTTTTTTAAAATTTATTTTGAGAGAGAGTAAGCAAGAACAACTGGGGGAGGAACAGAGAGAGAGGGAGAGAGATAATCCCAATCAGTGCAGAGCCTGATGCTGGGCTTGAATTCATGAACTGTGAGATCATGACCTGAGCTGAAATCAAGAGTCCGACACTTAACCTCATGAGCCACCCAGGCACGCCGGCACCTTTGTTCTTAAGTATAGCCGCTGCAAGGTTGAACCGGGGCTACTGGGAAAGGGAGTGCTGATGGGGTCCTATATATCAGTTAGCTTCTGCTGGGTAACAAATCATTCCATGACAGCAGTGTAAAACAACCATTTTATTGAGCTCTTGATTCTGCGGATCACCTGGGAGATTTTTCTGGTCTAGGTACGTGTCTTAGGTCAGTTGCTGGGTTGGTTAGCGGAATGATCTAAATGGCCTCACGCATCTGAAGGTTGATTGGCTGTCAACTAGGGCGCCTTGGTTCTCCTCTCAGGCTCCGGCTGGGCACCCGGGCTCTTTCTCGTGTTCTCTGTGTTACATGTGTAGCAAGTGGGCAAGCTCCAATGCACAAGCATTTTGGGGGTCTTCACTTGCATTGGGCTTGCTAAAGTCCCATTGGGCAAAGCGAGTCACATAACCATGCAGAGTTAGTGTGGGACGGCATTATCGAAGAGCATGGAAACATGGAGAGGAAAAACTTGAGGTCAATTTTGCAACCCATTACAGCTCCCTGGGGGAAGGAGAGTAAAAAAAACAAAAAAAACAAAAAAAAATCCCTTTCTCTGCATCCCATGGATCCCACGGGCCAGGGCAACCTCCAGACAGGAGTCCTTGGAAGAAGGGACTTCAGGACTTCTAGCCCTTCAGGGCTATGGCTCAGCCCTTGGCCAGAGCTGGGAGGGCGGGGAGCAGTCTGGATCCTGACTCCACCTGCTCAGAGCCCCACATGGGGCAGGGGCAGGTACTAGTGGGCAGAGCCTCTTGGCTCTGAAGGTGTTCTGAACTGTGGTTCCCTTCTCCCGTTAGCCCTCCCCGAAGTGATGATCAGGGCTCAGTCTCAGCCGGCCCCCACAGCCTTGCCCTCACTCCCCCCGTATCCCTGTGGTCTTGCAGAGTTAGGATGATGCTGAGACTCGTGTACAGTCAGGCCGTGGTGCCCCATCACCACGGTAGGTGGCGTCACCCGCTCCACAAGGTCAAGGAGGAATCCCTTCCCTTCCCTTTAGTCCCTGGCCTTCCCTTGTCCCTGTGGCCTCAGCCTGCTCTTTCCCACAGGTGGCTGCACTGGAGAGGCAGATCTTTGACTTCCTGGGCTATCAGTGGGCTCCTATCTTAGCCAACTTCCTGCACATCATGGCCGTCATCCTGGGCATCTTCGGCACCGTGCAGTACCGCTCCCGGTACCTCATTCTGGTATGGCTCACTTGCCCCTCCCCTCCCCTCCCCCCCCCCCCCCCCCCACGCTGGCTCCTCCAGCCAGAACTGCCCCCTACCCTGGACACCCAGACCCCTGCTCTGTCTTAGCTCCAGCCCGGCTGCTGGTGCGGATGCCCAAATACCAATGCTTCTTTGCTCAGCAGAGAGACAAGAGCGGTATTCTCCCTAAAGAATTTCCTAGGGAAAAATCCAGATATTAACAAGATACATCATTTTAGGGAGTGCCTACCATCCGCCAAGCACAGTGTTGAGAGTTGCGCACGTTTTGCTTACCTTTACAACAGCCCTGCAAGGTATGGCTTACCATCGCCGTTTCCCAGATGAGGAAATGAGGCTCAGAAAGGTTATGAGGCTTCCTAAGGCCACGCAGCTAATCAGTGGCAGGATTAGAGAGCAATCAGGTCCGGAGTGAACGCTCTTGACACATCTTCACGCTGCCTCCGGAAGCCAGTGGAGGGACAGACTTCATCTGGTTTAGTTCCTCAGGTAGCTTTAGGAAGACCTGCCCTTTGCTGTTCATGAGGAATATGGTCTCGAGCGGCTAGTGTGGCTTGAGGTCAGTGTCCCCTGTGCTCCGATCCCAGGCGTGGATTGTGTTGTGTCCCTGGCTCTCTCCTCCTGCTTCCTCTTTCCAAGCCCTGGTCCTTGATGGTCTCTGTTAAACCCCTGCTTTCAGCTAGGCTCACCCTTCTCCCCTGCTCTTCCTCAGTGGCCCATTCACACGCCTCTTTTGAGGGAAAAGGCTTTTCAGTAGGTTTATTACATAAAATGCTAGCCACTTGTGATAACAGTGCCATGCAACGCCATGCTCCCGCCAGAGCCCCCTCCGGCTCATTCTTGGGCTTCTCCCGCCTCCCACGGGCTGAGCTCCCGGAAGCCAGGTGAACAGGGCCCTCCCAAAGCTCTGTGTCACCTCGGATGGGAGGCTCCTTCTCTCTGGCTCTCAGGAAAGCCCCAGGTACCACTCTAAGCATCACTGTCTGCCGTGTGGCGGCACGGAAATTGCAGGCATGGGACTTGGGTGGAAATATCTAGATCCTCTCCAGCGCTCCAGAGCCAGGCCGTGGCTGCTGTTCTCTGCAGAATGCATCGGATTAGCTGCCCAAGGACTGGAGTTTGAGTGGCAGCCCTATCTCTTCCTCGCTGTGTGATCTCGGAAACCTTAAACCTCCTCTCTAGGGCTTACGTGAGTTATCTTTAAAGAAAGGATGGCGCCTTCCATGCAGGGCTGTTGTTGTAGGAACCGGACGGATATAAAAATGACTTGTAAACTATAAAGTGCCGCCTAAGTGGGGTGTCATCATTTCCCCCTGCAAAGGTCCCCTCAGTCCCTGAGCTCTGTCTGCGTTGACATGCCCTGTCCCCACTTTCCCAGGCCCCACCCTGATCCCACCTCTCCTCTCCCCAGTATGCAGCCTGGCTGGTGCTCTGGGTTGGCTGGAATGCATTTATCATCTGCTTCTACCTGGAGGTCGGACAGCTGTCCCAGGTAAGCCTCGGGCCTGGCAGTGCTAGAGGGCAGAGCCGGACCTTTCCTGTCCCCTACCCAAAGGCTCCAAGTTAGGTGTGGGTCTGGGACATCGTCTCTTGAAGAGACTTCCCTCTACACATCCGAATAATCTGCTCCGCAAACCCTACCCCCACATTTTTGTTTGGCCGCCCCTGCACCTGCCAGAAACGAATGATGGAGCAGACAACGCTGAAGGGCCATCTGCATGAAGATGGCCTGGGGTCACAGGTGATTCCAAGCTCAGTAGAAACCAGCCTCACGTCGTGGCCCTAAAAACTGCTCTCAGGCCCCACAGGTGTTCGGTGCAAGGGAGATGAAAACGCCATGCACTTTGTACGGCTAAGGCCACAAAGATTTGGGTCCAGTTCTCTTTTTTTTTTTTTCCCCAAGATTTCATTTTTAAGTAATCTCCACACCCAACCTGGGGCTTGAACCCCCGACCCCAAGATCAGGTCAGATGTTCCACCGACGGAGCCAGCTAGGCGCCCCGATTTGAGTCCCGTTCTGATCAATATTTTTGGAAGAGAAAGAGAGTAGACTTCGGGGACAATCGAGTGGCCCAGGGCTCGTGCGGAACCACTGAAGAAAGTGGAAGTTCTTGGCTTGTAGAAGAGCAAGCCCAGAGGGCACAACTTCTAATTTTAGACAAAAAGAAGGCAAAATACATGAATGGGAACATTGGCTTTGTAGTTCTGCTGGATTTAAATCCCAGCTCCAACATTTCCAAGTGATGTGACCCTGGGCAAGTGGTTTACCTTCTGAGCTTCAGTTTCCCTGTCTCATGAGTGCAGATAATTACTTCATGTGGTTGCAGAAGGGATGGAATGAGATGACACATCTCAGTGCTTGGCACCTGGTCAGCACTCGGTGAATGTCTGTTAACAGGCTGCACGAGTGACTGGATGGGTAAACACATAGACGCCGTGGGTGAGAACCTCGGATCTAAGCCAGGCCCTTCTCCATTTCAGATGGGCAGACCAAGAACTAAAGAGAGGAAACGTTTGCCCAGGGTCACACAGAGAGAGCAGTGGAGAGGCTGCATGGGCCATGAAGGGGTCTGTGTTGAGAATTCCGCTCAGGGCTGGAAAATTGGACTCAGTCACTGTTAATGTCCCTTCCATCCCTGAAATTTTGGGGCTTTCTGTGGGTCAGCACCAGCCCTTTCCGTCTCTGAGGGAAGTGTGAGACCTGCATAGTCATCAAGCGCCACCTACTGGCCAAATAGAGACTTGTGGAAACAGACCCCCTTCCAGACCCTTGAAGTCAAGTCAAGAGAGGAGGCTGCTTCAACAGTCCAGGTGTGAAGTAGGCTTTATATAAAGTTCCCTGCTGCCTGGGGAAGATTCCCGCCACCTCGTGGCCCCAGCTCAGTATCCTAGGCCCCTCTGCCCCCAGGACCGGGACTTCATCATGACCTTCAACACGTCCCTGCACCGCTCCTGGTGGATGGAGAATGGGCCAGGCTGCCTAGTGACACCTGTCCTGAACTCCCGCCTGGCCCTGGAAGACCACCATGTCATCTCTGTCACCGGCTGCCTGCTTGACTATCCCTACATCGAAGCACTCAGCAGTGCTCTGCAGATCTTCCTGGCTGTGAGTCCTCCTGTCCCCCTGAGCCACACACTCCCGGAGGTGGAGTCTACCCTAACCCCTTTGTTTAGCTCTAGTTCAGAAGGGAAGAACCTAGATCTCCCAGCCTTCTTGTGCTTCTGTCTGGCTCTGTCTCCTTATCTTGTATCTTCTCCCTTCACCCCTGCCCCAGCCTGGCGTGAGCAGGTTTAATAACTAGGATGAGTCATCAGACTGTAAGTCAACCCGATCTCCAGTGTATCTGCTGTGTGACCTTGGACAAGTCACTTGCCCTCTCTAAACTTGTTTGCTTATTCACAGAATGGAATGACCACATCAAGTGCATAAGAGTTGTGAGAGTGGATCCAAGACAGTTCTGGTTCCTAGTCTTGCCCTCCACACTCCACATGCCCAAAGTCACATACTCCTCTTTCTTCTAAACAAGTCAGTAAAGTATTGCCCAGGTCCAGCTGGGGAAACTGAGGTTCAAAGAGGTAAAATAATTACTTGTCCAAAGTCCACTCGCAGAATGGAGAATGGAACCAACTATGTTTGACAGTAAGGCCCAGTCATTTAACTGGAAGTTGTTATGGGTTGGCCTTCATCTTCGCATACCGTGCCCCTCCAGTCGGACAAGGCCCAGCCAGGCAGAGGGTGGAGGAAGAGCTTCTGTCTTCTTTCCTTCCATCCCCAGCTGTTCGGCTTTGTGTTCGCCTGCTACGTGAGCAAAGTGTTCCTGGAGGAGGAGGACAGCTGTGAGTGGGGAGCCCCTAGGGAATGGGGAAGCGGGGCCGCACGCCATCCTGTTCCTTCAGCACCCTGGACAGTGCCCCCAAGCTCCCTCCAGGGAGGGAGCCCTGGGTTGGCCAACTGGACCCTCTTGGTGGGGAAGAAAAGGCGGCAGGGGTAGTGGGGGTCTACGTAGCACATTTTGAGCTGTGACCTAGACATCCAGGTGCCCAGCCCATGGTTCCAGCGCCGCTCTCTACCCACCTCTCTTAGGTTCTGCCCCCCGGAGGAGCTCCATGAGGCTCACCCCTACCAAACACCGCCCATGCCCAGTCTCTGCTCCCATTAACCCACCACCACCACCACCACGCACCCACCTCCGTGGTCTTGCCCCCTTACGTGGCTCAAGCCCTGCTCCCTTAAAGGACGGCCTCGCCCCTCCAGGCTCTCTGTCCACTTAGGGCTTTGGCCACTCTGGCTGAGCTTCTCCATGTCCCATTCCCCATAGGTCCACCTATTGGGATCTGGCAGCAAAGCCTGGCCCTAAAACCCTGTATGGGATCTGGCTCTCAGATTCCTCCTTTTCAGGACCCACCCTCCCATAACTCGCACCCTAGGGGCCCATCCCTAACTATGAGCCACCTCCCCTTCCACAGTTGACTTCATCGGTGGCTTTGACTCCTACGGATACCAGGCGCCCCAGAAGACGTCGCATTTACAACTGCAGCCTCTGTACACGTGGGTCCTGGCGCCCAGTGGGGTGGGGTGGAGGGACCGGGGCGTTGCTGCTGGGGGACGAAGGGCAGGGAGGAGCGGGGAGGGCAGCCGGATCTGCCTGCCCCCATATTTTCGGGGTCCACTTCCCTAACCTGCCTTTGTTTTCTGCAGGTCGGGGTAGCCGCGCTCCCACCCGGGCGCCGCGTGCTTGCTGGCTAGACTGAAGCTGAGGCCACCAGGTCGGGCCCAAATGGCAGGCGCGCCCCCTGGCGGCTAGCGGACCGACTGCAGCCTGCACTGGCTGGGTCCGCCGGACATGGACCTGGCCCTTCGCAGCCCGACTCCAAGGGTGGGGCGGGCCGGGCGGGGGAGGGGATCGCGGGGGGTTGTATTTTTTTTTTTTTTTTTTTTTTTTTTATCTCAGCCTTGATGTGCGCTGGGGCCTCCCTGCCTTCTCCAGCCTCTTCTTTTTGAAACCCTTCACCCAACTTCCGGTCCCCTGTCCAGAGAGAAATGGCATTCACCTCATTTTACCACACTGGTTCACCAGCCTTGGGGAGAGTTACTGTGACCTAGAAGCAGGAGTCCTGGGTTCCAGTTGCAGCTCCGTCACTGACTGTCTGTGTGACATCTGGCAAGGCCCTGGCCCTCTCTGGGCCTCAGTTTCCCTCAAATAATTAAAATAATCTCTTAGCAGATGGAGCTCTTTCTAGCCTTTTCATTTGACTCTTAAGTCCCCAGGGCGAGGCTGGGATTATAATTCCCATTTTTCAGATATGGAAACTGAGGCCCAGATATGAAGCGTTTGCTTGAGGCCACACAGCTAGGCTTTGGGTGGAGGCAGGCCTTGAACACAGTGTACTTTCTGCAGTTTCAGGCTCCAGAACCTCGGGGTCTGGTCTCTGAATTCCATTTCTGAGCCCCCGACACTCTAGAACCCACATGATCTACACCACCTCTCCTGTAGCAATATACCTGTTCTCCTGTTGGGAACCAGATGAACAGAGCCCAGAGCCCTGAATTCAGCCTGACCCACAGGGAAGCCCTCCTAGGCTCGGCCCCTGCCCACCCTTGGCAAACATTTCAAGCTCATTCCAGTAAGAGGGGAGGCCACACCTCAGTCACGCCACCCCCTTCCAGGTCCCTGAGGCCGGGTCTGCTGCAGCCATGATCCCTACCTCGTCAGCAACCCCACCGACCCCTGATGGTTCCATCCACCTTCCAGATGGAAGACCTGTGGTTCCGGAATAGAAGAGGGCTGGCCGGCGCGGCCCAGTCAACACTTTTCAAAGATCACCAGCGTCTGTGACCACTCCAGTGTCCAGGAGAAACCTCTAAGAAGCCCAGAAGGAGTTCTGAAGAGGCAGACTGGGGGAGTGGGTCGTGGTGTGGGGCCGGGAGGGCCAGCACCCTTGAGAGCAAACAGATGAGAGCTCATTCTCCCCACCTCCTTCCACAGACACCCCTGAGGACCTTGGTTCCTGTGTACGGGCCGGGAGTCCAAGGGCAGGAGGGTCAGGCCTCAGCTCCCAGTCTGTGATACAGGAGTGGCCCTGGGTTAGGAAGGAGGGCAGGAGGCGTGGGGGACTTGGAGGGAAACACAGATGGCTCGTACACCTGAGCCCGTCCGTGGTGAACACTCCATCCTTGCTCTCCACCCTCTGATCTAGCATTCCCTACCGTCTGTGGCCAGAATATCCTGGGCTAGGACCCCACCCCACCATCCCATCTGTAGTGCTGTGTCAAGGAGCCGGCCCCAGGAGTTCCTCTGGTTCCCCCAGGCACTGAGTCCCGGGTGGTCTGCCTAGGTAACTGTGCGTACAGCTCAAGAAGGGAGCAGTTCCCTTCAGACCTGACTGCTTCCCTGCCTCCAGCCCTCTCCTCCCACCCCCACACGCCCCGCCTCCTTTCTACTCCACGGGTTTAGCCACTGGTGCTTTGAAGCCTTTTGTTTTTATGAGATGGATTTTGCAAGGGGACCCAAGTTCTTTTCTCACTGGGACCTTGCAAGGCAGGGAGTGCTCCCCTGGTTTCTGTGCAGGTGGGTTGATTAAAGATGGTGATTTCTTCTCTATCTTTCTGTCCTCCTGCCCTGTGAGTGAGCAGGGTCCCTGCTTGAAGGTGAGCAGGGGCTGGGAGTCAATGTCATTGTCATTATCACTCCTGGGGCACCGGCCTGTGCTTCCGGTTGGCTGCGTAGTTTTGAGAAGTCGCTCTCCCTCTCTTTCCTCATCCATAAAATGCAGAGGTGGGACTCAGTTGGTGGGTTCCCAACCCTGGCTTCGTGACCCCTGGGAGAGCTTTCTAGTTCTTTTTTTTTTTTTTTTTTTCATGAAGTACATTTTAAGTTTATGCTTCCAAATATCCTTTGCATCTCGACCCTGCCCTCTTCCTGACAATTCAGTTTCTGACTTAGGATGAGCTGACAGTGCTTTAGACACAGTTTCCTGGATCCTTTCTGGCAATACAGCCAGAATCCATATTTTTGAACTTTTACAATTTTATTTACTTTTGTGAATAGATCGTATGTATAGATGCTACAGAATTCAGAAAGTTCCGGGCGCTGATGTCCTTTTGCTTATTTTTCATATCTTTCCAAAGGTAGACCATTCGTTGTTAGCTTATGTAAATATATTTTCCCCTTTTCACACAAATGGCAACATGCTCTCCTCAGTCTTCAGCTTCCTCCCGCTGCTTCTACTTAACTCTGAATCTTGGAGACCTTCTGCCCAATAATACACATGAGGCTGCCTCCCATTCTTCCGTGGCAGTCTGGTAGGATTAGGACTTGTTAAGATTCCCAGGTCATTTTGATGCGGCTAGAAGCTGAGAACGAGACGTACTACCCAAGATGCCCCAGGTTCACTACACAGACCTCTGTGGGCCACTCCTGGTCGTGGAGCTCAGGGGAAAACAAATCACAGACACCGCCTTCAAGGACTTTATGGTTTAGTGGGGCAGGACAGAATGGGCGGGGCAGAAGGGCGAATGCCGCTGGCAGGGGGTCAGGGCTGAGGACCGGCTGGGGTGAAAGGCAGTTGTTACTAAGAGGCTCAGGCGAGAGGCGACCTGAGTGTCCCGAACAGGGTCAGCAGCCTGAGCCAGATGGGGAGGGGGCAGAGCACATGGTGTCATGGGGAAGAAGAGCGAAGGACCACGTGCTTGGAGGAAGCTTCAGTTGTGCTCTCCGAGGTGATCGCCACGTTAGTGTCGTAAAACAATACAATTTATTATCTTATGGTTCTGTAGAGGTTGGACATGAGTCTCACGGGTCAACTCAAGATGGCTGGAGGGTTGCATTTCTTTCTGGAGGCTCTGGGGGAGAATCCAAGTCCTTGCCATTTCTAGCTACTAGAGGCTACCTGCATTTCTTGGCTTGTGGCCCCTTCCTCCACCTTCACAGCCAGCAAGGTCCTGTCTCTCTCACCCTCCTTCCATCCTCACATCTCCCTCCGCCAGGAAAGGCTTTCCACTTTGAAGGGCTCATGTCATTAGGTTGGGCCCAACCAGATTATCTCCCCCACCTCAAAGTCCCTTTTGCCAGTAACACGTTCACAGGTTCCAGGGATTAGAATGTAGGCACCCTTGGGGGCCATCATTCTGCCTTCCGGGGTAGGAGTTGAATCCAGGCTATAGCCACACTGATGTCAAATCAGGGCATGTTAGCTGATGGGAAGTCCTGAAGGATTTTGAGCAGAAGCCACTCTTTTAGAGCTGTCCTTCTAGGAGAAGATATTTGCAAATGACATATCTGATAAAGGGGTAGTAACCAAAATATATAAAGAACTTTTAAACCTCAACACCCAAAAAAACCAAATCATCCAGTTTAAAAATGGGCAGGAGACGTGAATAGACATTTTTCCAAAAGAAGACATCCAGATGGCCCACAGACACATAAAAAGATGCTCGACGTCACTCATCAGGGAACTACAAATCGAAACCACAATGAGATACCGCCTCCCACCGGTCAGAATGGCTAAAATTACCAACACAAGAAACCAGGGTGTCGGTGAGGATGCGGAGAAAGGGGAACCCTCTTTCAGTATTGGTGGGAATGCATGCTGGTGCAGCCACTGTGCAAAACAGGACAGAAGTCCCTCAAAAATAGGATCACCCTACGATCCAGCAATGGCACTACTAGATATTTATCCAAAGGACACAAAAGTACTAATTCAAAGTTTTCAGTAGCGGTAACAACGATAGTCAAATTACGGAAAGAGCCCAAATGTCCGTTGGCTGATGAACGGATAAAGAAGATGGGGTGTGTTTATATATAAATGGAATACTCCTCAGCCATAAAAAAAAAAAAAAAAGAATGAAATCTTGCCATTTGCAATGACGTGGGTGGAGCTAGAGTGTATTCTGCCTGGCGACACGAGTCAAAGAAAGACAAGCACCATATGATTTCACTCACGTGGAATTTAAGAAACATTAGAGCTGCCCTTTAGCGAGAACTGGCTGGGCTGGAAGGCTGGAGTGGAGCAGGGAAGCGGGAAGCAGGGTTTTTTTTTGTCAGGAACCGACCTCGGGTTTCTCACAGCCCTGTGTGGATGTGTGTTCTCGGGGATACGTATGTGGCCATGAGCTCTACGTGTAAACTTGGGAGGGCTAGTACAGTGGGGCAACGATCGCCATGAACTGCAGGAGTCAGGCTGTGCCTGGGTTCAAGTTCGTCACTCTGGAACCAGTCAAGCCGGTCTTTCTACCGAACCCGGTGAAGATCCCAGCTTCTGCCATTCCCCGCCCAGCAACCTCCACACATTAGAATAATCCAGGTAGGAGGGGCCATCTTCCAGTAACTGCTGAATCCCAAAGGTACCCAAGGCATTCTTTAAAACAAGAGGACACGAATTCCCCAAGGTACATTTGACAAGTGCAATAGTCTACTGGGATTTATAGACACACTAGTGTTTTCTTTAATGCATTGGAATTGGATCTTGCAGTGTTTTTGTTTTTTAAGTTTATGTATTTATTTTGAGAGAGAGCATGAGCATGGGAGGGGCAGAGAGAGAGGAAGAGACAGAATCCCAAGCAGGTTCCACACTGTCAGCACAGAGCCCGATGTGAGCCTCAAACTCACAAACTGTGAGATCATGACCTAAGTTGAAATCAAGAGTTGGAAGCTTAACCGGCTGAGCCACCCAGGTGTCCCAAGACCTTGCAGTTTCTAAACATATTAGGAATGAGACAGGGCCGGACACCAAGGCCTCACTGCCTTACAGGACTCCCTAGTCCACAGGCTGCGGGCCCAGGACAGTGTTTCTCAAGTTTCCAGAGCATAAGAACCCCTTAACACCCAAATTCCTGATCCTGATCCAAAATGCACAGACCCAACAGCTCCTAGGCAGTGACAGGAATCTGCATTTTTTTTCAAGTGCCCCCTGTGCTCAAGGTTTGGGAAATCCTAGACCTGGGTGAAGAGACGTCCAGACATTTTTGAAACTCCCCCTAACGCCAATGTCCTGGACGTCCCATCAAATTACGCCTGCCCGCTTCCTCACGTCAGAGCTGGACTTTAAGACTCCCCTGAGCTCAATTTCACTTGTTACCGACAATCAGCGTGCAGATGCGTGCGCGTGTGTGTTAATGGCTTAGTCATTTTAAAGGCTGCGCTCTACTCCTGAGTGTAAACGTTGACATAACTTCGCCACTAGGTTAGTGGGAGCAAAGGTAGGTCCATGCCCGGCCTTCTCCCTCCCTCAGCCTCCGTCACCGTCACCTGGAGGACGTGAGGGGAGTTCCAAGTTGCCCCACTGCCACCTGAGCTGGGGGCCACACCCTCTTCCCCTCGAGCCTTCCCTGGAATCAGACGGGGCAGGCTCAGGCAGGCTGGAGCTGCAGAGAGAGCCCTGTGCCGGGCGTCCCGTACCTAAGTTCTAGTTCCTCCCCCTCCCCCGCATCCACCTGGGCCACAGGGCAGCTCCTCCGCCTTCGGCCTCGGTGACTTCGTGGGGGAAATCAAAGGGCTGGACTTTGCACGATATTCCTGGGCTTCTTCAAACCGCTGACATTCTGGAACAGGGCTTATCCAACCTAACCCTACCCGGGACGCTTTTTTAAAATACACGATTCCTGGGCGCCACCTGCACACCAGGTTCAAGGGGACCTTGCATACTAATTCAAGGGGACCCAAGCATCTGAATTCATTCTTCAAATATTTATTCGGTACCTACAGTGTGCCGGGAATTGGGGGTACAACAGTGAACAAAGCGAAAAGCAATCCCTGCTCTGGGGAGGGTATCTATTGGGAAGAGGCATACATAAATAAACCAGTAAAATATATGGGATATCAGAGAAGTGTCACAGAGCAAAGTGGCAGGGAAGAGAAGTAAAAGACATGAAGAAGGGTAAGTAGGAAGCAAAGGGAGCAACACGTGCAAAGGTCCTGAGGTGGGAGCGTGCCTGAATGTTGGAGGGAAGCAAGGAAGCCAGTGTGGTTCAAAGCAAGGGAAAGGGAGAGTGGTAGGAGATGAAGTCACAGAGAGAGGAGGGGTGGGAGGTGGCACGTCAGACGCTCTTGACCTCGAAGGACATCGTAAGGGTCTCAGCATTTAATCTGAGTGAGATGGGGAGCCACTGGGGTCATAGAGCACAGAGCTGGGGGATGTGCAATGAATGGATACTGTGGGTACTGTGTGATGAATAGACGGTAGGAAGTCAGGGGCTGGACCAGGGAGACCAGGCACACGCCATCAAGGTAATCCAGGTGACAGACGGTGGTGGTTCAGTTAGGGTGGCAGCAGTGAAATGACCTCATTTCAATACATCTCGAGGGCAGAGCCAGCGGGCATTTATTTGTAGACTGCATGGGGAATGTGAGTGAAAGAGAAGGTCAAACAGGACCTCAAGGATTGTGGCCTGAGCGCGTAGGGGATGGGATTGCCCTTGAGATGGGATGACCACACAGCGAAGGTGTGGGGGTGGACTTCAGCATTCTGGTTTTGCACAGGAAAGTCTGAGATGCCTGTGAGACGTGCACATGGAGATATCCAGGAGGTAGTTGGGTACAGGAGGAGAGCTCTGGGCTGATACAGAAAGCTTGGCATCATTAGCGTTAAGACGACGTTTCAAGTCATGAAAATGGATAAAGCCACCAAGGAATGAGTGCAGACAGGGAGGAGGGTTGCAGCCTGAGTCCTGGGGCATTTCCCCATTTGGAGTTGGAGAACATTTTTTTTTTTTAAGTATATTTATTTTTGGGACAGAGAGAGACAGAGCATGAATGGGGGAGGGTCAGAGAGAGGAGACACAGAATCTGAAACAGGCTCCAGGCTCCAAGCTGTCAGCACAGAGCCCGATGCGGGGCTCGAACTCACGGACCGCGAGATCGTGACCTGAGCTGAAGTCGGCCGCTCAACCGACTGAGCCACCCAGGCGCCCCGTGGAGTTGGAGAACATTTGATGGAACCACCAGGGAAGGCTGAAGTCAGGAAACCAGCAAACTAGCCTCAGTGAGTCGTCTCAGTTGACTGATTTCATTCTCTGTCAAATGTTTACTGAGCACCTACTATGTTCCAGCCACCATTCTGGACACTGAGGCTACGGCAATGAACAGGACAAGCAAAGGGGCACCTGGGTGGTTCAGTGAGGCTCAGTTAAGCATCCGACTCTTGATTTCGGCTTAGGCCATGATCTCATGGTTTGTGCATTTGCAGCCCGCATCAGGCTCAGGGCTGACAGCCCGGAGCCTGCTTGGGATTCTCTCTCTCTGTCTCTCTGCACCTCCCCATCAAAATAAATAATAAAAAGCTAAACTTCAAAACAAAACAGAAGAAGACAGGCAAGGCCCTAGCTCTCTTACCCTCTAGGCAGAATTGACATGCATTTTCTTGTTCAGTCTTCATAACAATCCCGAGAAGGTAAGTTCTATCACTATCATTTATGGATGGAACTACTCAAGCTGGGAGAGGTTAAGACACATACCCAAAGTTATACACCTACTAAGTGGTGAGATCGGTGTTCCAATCCAGCCACTCTGACCCCAGGCTCTTTCTCTAGCCATGGACACACATTGCCTTGCAGAGAATTTCGGTGCCCAGCTAGGTTTGGGAACCACTGCTCTAGGACCTGGGGGGACCCTGTTAGATTTCTATTGCTGCCTAGCAGGCTACCCCAAATGCAGCAGCTTAAATCCATAGACATTAATCTCACACAGTTTCAATGGGTCAGAAATTCCGAGCACCTGCCAGGGACACGGACTTCCAAACTCTCCCACCCTCTAGGTGAACACTCTGTATGCACTTCTGTCGCCCCCCTTGGCATCCTACCCTTGGAGTGACTCGAGGCTTCATGAGCAAAGTGGGAAATAAAGCCCCCGGGACCCAGCAGGGAGGGCTGCTACTGATGAGGAGGAGGGACGGGATCAACGTTAAACACTCACTGC
The DNA here is from genome assembly GCF_023721935.1 of Panthera uncia. Lineage (NCBI taxonomy): Eukaryota > Metazoa > Chordata > Mammalia > Carnivora > Felidae > Panthera > Panthera uncia. The sequence goes on from NW_026057585.1 coordinate 81,593,018, forward strand.
GTCCCTACAATGTGTCCGACTTCCATAATTCTCTTAATCCCCATAGCAACCCTGTGAAGCAGCTGCTGTATTCCCATTTGGTAGATGAGGAAACTGAGGCATAGAGAAATGCAGTAAGATTTCCCAGGTGGTAAAGTGGAAAGTGCCTCGTGGGCACTTGTCTTAAGTGATACTGTGCATCTCTTAGCCTTGCCCTTGAATAGCCCACTCTACGCCTCCCATCAGAACACGGGGTGGTGGGGCGGGGTGTCTGGGAGCACGTCTGTCACAGCAACACCTGCTGGCTGGCAATGCACCCCTCCCTGCCCGTCAGCTGGCCCTCCTCACCCAGGCACCCCTGAGTCCCAAGTCCCCCCCTCCCCCGAATACCTGGGCATCCTGCTGCCCGGTCAGCGCCCTCCCTCTCCCTCTCCTTTCTTGGCCCAGGAAGGATCGTGGATTCTGAAGTTTGCGGTCTAGCTCTGCCATTTGCTACCTGGGTACACTCAGCCAAGTCTTATCCTCTCTCACTTGAAAAATGCCTCCCTGGGCAGGGTTCTGTGAGGATCCCAGGTGGTGGTGAATGTAAAATACGAGGGGTGAGTTCCCTTCTGTTAGTTAGCCTGCAGGCGTTCGTGTTTGAGGGGCTACACAGGGGGCTGGGGGAGGCGGGCGGAGTCTGGGGCCCTGGAATGCGTCCTCTCTGCCTGCCTAGAGCCTGAGTGTGACAGAGGGGCATCCCACTCCGTGAACCTCCGAATCTTGCCCTTCCCTGACACCTCACCCTTCCTGAAAGATGGCAGCCCCTGGGATCCCCATGGATGGGGGTGGGGAGGTTTGGGGGCCCCAAGAAGAGGGTAGATGGGGAGCTGGGGTTGGGAGTAAGTCGGTTGGGAGCTGGAAGGAGTGGGCGTGGCCGGATGGTGATTCTTCTTCTTCTTCTTTTTAATGTTTATTTATTTATTTTGCGAGAGAGCGCACGCACACGGGCGCTCGAGTGGAGGAGGGGCAGGGAGAGAGAGGGAAAGAGAGAATCCCAAGCAGGCTCCAAGCGGTCGGTGCAGAGCCCGACGCGGGGCTCGATCCCACGAACCGTGAGATCAAGACCTGAGCCGAAACCAAGAGTTGGATGCTTAACTGACTGAGCCACCCAGGTGCCCCAAGTTCCTGTCTGTTTAATGGGTCACGTTAGGCAGGTTAGCCTGCCGCTCGGAGCCTCAGTATTTCTATCTGTAAAACGGCCCTAATAATGTGTGTCTTCAGGCCATAGAGAGTAAGAGTAAGGGCTCTGGAAAGTGTCAGAGCTGTCCACAGGGGAAGAGCTCATTATATTTGGGGTGGTCCGAGGCCTCCTTGCGGGATCGCACCCACAGCAGTCTGGAGGGACCAGAGTCTCAGCTCCGCCTCCTGTGGGGCTTACAGAGGCCTCCCTGGCCTGGGGGCAGCTCTCAGGGCTGCTCAGCCTTTCCTGCCAGCCCCAGCCTTCCTCCACCTGCCTCTGCAACCCCAGCTGCCCCCTGGGAGGGCGATGGGCAAAGGGCCCGTCTCACTGTCCCAGAACTTGGCCCTGAGAACCAATCAACTTCTTTCCAGCCCATGATCTGCTCACCTCCCTGCAGCCTTGCCCAGAAGCCCTGTGAAGTCTTTCCAAGCCTCCACTGTGATAAGCACTCCCATTACCTAGAGGTGAAAGCAGAGCCCCTGGAAGGGAAAAAACGGTTCCAGGCCCTGGGGATGATCACCTCCATCCCGTTGCCTATAAGGACTGGCACACTACTGCCGGGGTCACACCTTAGTGTGGTCCTGGGCCTGGGCCTGTCAGAAATCAGTAGGTGTTCCTTGAGTAAGTAAGGGAAGGAAAGAAGGAAGGAAGGAAGGAAGGATAGGAGGGAGGGAGGAAGAGAGGAAGAAAAAGAAAGAGTTGAAGGAAGGATAGGGAAAAAAAGAAAGAAGGAAAGAAAGAAAGAAACAGAAAAGAGGAAAGAAAGAAAGAAAGAAGAAAGGGAGGGAGAGAAAGAAGGAGGGAGGGAGGGAAGAGAGGAGGGAAGGAGGGAAGGAAGGAAGGAATAGCAGGGTAGGTGCTATGGTTATTCCCCTTTTACAAATGAGGAAACTGAGGCATGGTGAGGCAAAGTGCCCTCTCCCTTGACAGGCCGGTCTCCGCTGCCTGCCTCGTGCAGCATTTTGTGTTCTCCATGGGTGTGGTGGGAACACTTTGCCCAATGCCTTGGGTTTTAAGGGACCTGGGCTCCCCACATTGCCCATCCTCCTCTATCCTGGCAGGGGGCGCCACAGCCCCTCCTCCAGGGTTAGTGCACATGTGCTGGGGGCCACCACTCCGTCCCCCTGGGAGCCGTCCCCCACTGCCGTGACATCTTCAAGGCCTTCTAACCCCTCTGACATGGCCAGGCCGCAGTTCTAGGGCTGGAACCCAGGCTCCAGTCCCAGCTCTGTCCCCCCAACAAGCCTCAGTTTTACATGTTTGAAATGCAGATCTATTGCGTATGTGTGCGTCTCCCTTTCTTTCTCTCCCTCTCTGTCTCTCGCTCTCTTTCTGGACTGTGCTGAGCTGGTAAAACACCACGCATCGCTGTGCCTGGCACACAGGAGGAGCTCAATATATATGAGCCCTTTCTGTTCCATGGCATCAGCGTGAGGTAAGTCAACACCTCCAGTGTGAGGTCAATGCCACGGACCACTAAGAACTCTCTCAGCTTGGGCCAGCCAGGGAGAGATGGGGTGGCCAGTGACTGCCCGTCCGTCCAGCTGCAGCCCTGCCTGGGTGCAAATGAAGCTCTCATTGCTTTCCTCTTCCCACCAGAAGATCACTCACCTGCCCTCCTGAGTCCCGGTGGCTGCCCAGCCAGCATCCTCGGTCTGGCTGCCCAACGGTCTTGTTCCCTCGGTGCCAATTATCTATTGCTGCATCACAAATCAGCTCCAAACTTTGTGGCTTCAAACATTGCAACAGATCTCACAGTTTTGTGGGTCAGGAATGTAGGCAGGGCTCAGCTGGGTTATTCTGCTCCCCATAGCATCAACTGGGGTCGTCTGGCAATATTTAGTGGGTGGCTAGTTTGATCTGAGGTTCCAAGACGCCCATGAAGCTTCACTCACATGCCTGGTGCCTTGGGGACATCAGCAGTGACAGTGAACCCAGCCGGACCCTCCCTGTGAGTTTGAGTGTTCCCACACAGTGACTCCAGCAGGATCGCTGGAGTTTTCCATGGTGACTGAGAGCTCCATGAGACCAAGGAGGGTACCGCCTAGACCAAGGGGGGCACCTGGCTGGATCAGTTGGTGGAGTATGTGACCCTGGATCTCGGGGTCATGAGTTCGAGCCCCAGGTTGGGCTTAGAGACTACTTAAAAAAAAAGAAGAAGAAAAAGAAAAGGGGCACCTGGGTGGCTCAGTCAGTTGAGATTCCAACTCCCGATTTCCACTCAGGTCATGATCTCATGGTTTGTGAGTTCGAGCCCCACATTGGGCTCTGCACTGACAGCATGGAGCCTGCTTAGGAGCCTCTGTCTCCCTCTCTCTGCCCCTCCCCCACTTGAGTTGTGTCTGTCTCTCAAAATAAATAAACTGAAAAAAGAAAAAAGAAAAAAGAAAAAAAAAAGCTGTGTGGCTGGCACAGTATCACTTCTACCACAATCCATTGGTCAAAGCAGCCACAGGCCAGCTCAGAGTCAAGAGGAGGAACCACTCACTGGCCCTACCTTTAGATAGGAAGCCTGGCACAGAGTTTGTGACCACTGTCGCCGGCCCCACCACCCGAAGTCTCCCCTCTCGAGGTACTGTTCTCCATTCCCTTGAAATTTAATATAACACATACAGCCTCAACTCCTAATGTGCCGAGCCCTGCATGGGGCAATAGTGATAACGTTGTAAAGGCACAGGAAAGGGGACATCTAAACTCCCAGCTGTGTCCTAGGCAGTGGAGAGTCCCTCCTTTCACAGGCCTCTGGTTTCTTCTGAATTCCTTGAGGGGATTAGATGCAGAGACGGGTTTGGAACCAGGGGCTGGAGAGAACGGCAAATGTTCTGCATGACTGGCTGAGAATTTTGGAGGCCTTCCAGGACAAACTGGTGGTAAAAAAAAAAAAAAGGGAGGGGGGCGCTCAGTCGGTTAAGCGTCCGACTTCGGCTCAGGTCATGATCTCACGGTTCGCGAGTTCGAACCCCATGTCGGGCTCTGTGCTGACAGCTCGGATCCTCGAGCCTGCTTCGGATTCTGTGTCCCCCTCTCTCTCTCTCTGCCCCTTCCCATCTCTCTCTCTCTGTCTCTCTCTCTCTCTCAAAATTAAACATTAAAATTTTGAGAAAAAAAAAAGTTGAGAAAGGGGACAAGCAGAAGGCCTGAGAGAAACTTTGAGGGGGTTTCCCAGTGGAGGATGAACATTCAAGACGGATGTCTGATTCCATATTGATTCATTCATTCATTCAACAGCTGCCTCCCTAGCACCTAGTGAGCTCTGCCAACATGATGGTAAGATCAGTTCCTACTTACTCACTACCGGAGGAAACAAACCAAGAAAAAGTTAAAAGACATGTAAAGTAATTGCAAATCGTGATAAGTCCCATGAAGCAAACTCACGAGTTGCTGAGAAAGAGAATAAAATAGGGATCAGCTTTATATATTAAACCACCCCCCCCGGCCCCCAACCTACCCCAAATCTTCAGGAAAGTCTGCTACCCGCGTGACGGGGATTGGTGGCTATCAGAGAAAGAGGATGAATTCTCAATCTGGTTTAACAAGACGTCTTCCGGAGCCAGGAGAATAGGACGGAAATGTTTCCATGACCCGAACTAACTCAGGATGAACAGGACCTCAAACTGCCGGCTGACGGCAAGAATCCAAATTCCACCCCCCACGGTATGTTCCAGGGCTTTGCAAAGTGCAAGCACCATGGGCCTCCACAGAGTATGAATGGAAGAGTCAAGTGATCCATTACAACCTGACTTCACTTCCCTTGAGGGGTCACGCTCCAATGGGGGAGGTGCCCTGTCCCTCACAAGAGCACACTGGAGTCCAACGTGGCCTGTAGCTGAGGCCTAGAGGAGGGACTTGGGAGTGCCACCTTGAAAGGCATGTTCAAAAGCAAAATTCAGGGGCGCCTGGGTGGCTCAGTCGGTTGAGCGTCTGACTCTTGGTTTTGGCTCAGGTCATGATCTCACGGTTCTCGAGAGATCGGAGCTCCACATTGGGCTCTGTAAAGACAGTGTGGAGCCTGCTTGGGATCCTCTCTCCCCCTCTCTTTCTGACCCTCCCCCCACCCTCTCTTTCTCAAAATAAATAAGCTAAAACACACACACACACACACGCACGCACGCACGCAAACAAGAAACAAAATTCAGGGGTGCCTGGCTGGTTCAGTTGGAGGAGCATGTGACTCTAGATCTTGGGGGCCATGAGTTCGAGCCCCACATTGGGTGTAGAGATTACTTACGTAAGTAAGTAAACTTTAAAGAGTCAAGCAAATGCGAAGATCTAATCGGCTTTATTAAATGATTTGTGAATCGGGCAGCATCTCATCTCGCAAGGAGAGAGCAGCTCCGAGGTGTACAGAATGGAAGATTTTATAGGAAGGAGGGAGGGCCAAGAAAGTTATGATCAAAAGAAAAGAAAGGATTGTTCCAGGCACGGTCAGTTTCCCTTGGGAGGAAGAACAAGGGGTCTATTCAGGCACCTCATCTGCCTTTGGGGAATGGAGAGGGGCCATGTGACAGATTACCTCGCTGGTGCTTAGCAGAAAAGCTCCGGATTGAGCGGTTAAGACTCGTATTTCTGAAGGAGGTTGCAAGTGCAAATGCAATTAGATTAGGTATGAAGTGCTGGTATGGTGACTTGAACAGGCCCAAGTGGCATCATTTTGGGCCCGTGGTTCTCTTTTCGACACACATTGCAAGGACAGCTGATAGTTCTGGGTGAGTTCAGAGAGGACTTCACGGTGGAGGGGACCTTTGAGCTGAGCGTCAGAGGTGGAGAAGGAATTCTCTAGGCCTCAGGGAGAGTGAATTAATTGGTATAAGGCCAGGCTGCTTTTACAGAGAGACACCCAACAATGCAGGGGCTTCAAGAACAGGGAAGTGTCTTTCTCACAGAGCAGCCCCCATATGAATAGTCCCTGTGGGTGGGTGGTTCTGCTCCCTGTAGTTATTCAGGGACCTGGGCCAGTCCTGGTAAAACTGTCATCACAAAAGCTCTCTACGGTTGCAAAGCCTTCACACCTTGGCTGCAGGCTCCTTTCCTGCCAGGTCACTCTACACCGGGTGAACTCGTCTCCCCACTCCACATGCCTGTGCCTGTCTCCTGGTTCCACAGCAAGGAGCTAAGTCATTGCCTCATCGAAAAGCCAGGATGGGCCCACATCCAGGCCCTTCCTAGATTGGTTTCACCAGCTTCCCAACCTCGGGAACCAAGTGGCAGAAAGCCTAATGCCCAACAGCGAAAGCACAAAGTTATCAGCCCCGGAGCTGAACAACCCAGGAATAGGCCTGGCTGTAGGGTCTCGCGGGACGTCACCAGGGACTGGTTTCTATCTTCAGCCTGCAGTGACAAGGCCTCTGGACTGGCTCAGCTCTCAGGCCCTCATGTGAATGGATGCTACAGCCCCCATCCTCGCGGGGCTGTCCTAACTCTAACTTCTTTCCTTTTTTTTGAACCTTTTTATTTTTTTAAGTAATCTCTCCACCCAACATGGGGCTCCATGTCACAAGCCCAAGCTCAAGAGTCACAAGCAAGCAACATGGACTGAGCCAGCCAGATGCTGGGAGGCTGGCCTAACTTCTGAAACCCATTCTGATTGGACTGGTGTATGTCATGTGACCACGCACGTACCAATCATCACAGCCAAGAGAATGTGATACAAGGATGGGACAAACCAGGTCAGGTGTTTGCTTCATCCCTGATGCTGAGGGTATTAACCCAAGGTCGCCAGACTCTCTAAGTTGCAGGGGAACAGCGGCTCTAAATAAACAGGTTGCTAGGGAGGCATCCAACCAATGACCATTATGGTGCAAACCCCCTCCACTTTCCATCAGCCTTGAAGTCTCTTCCCCCTTCCCCAAATCAGTTAAGCCTGTTCCCGCCTCCTGCCCTTGGCCTGGACCGTCACTTAGCCAGAAGGGCTCTTTCTATTCCTCCTTTTCTTCTTTTTAAAAACAATTTTTATGTTTATTTATTTTTGAGAGACAGAGTGTGAACAGGGGAGGGGCCGAGAGAGGGGGAGACACAGAATCCCTTTCATACATCACCTCATTTAATTGACCCACAAAACATCGTAGCACAGTGCTGATTAGCCTCTGTGCACACCCCCTTTTCTCAGACTGAACTTGGGGAAAATCCACCAGACTGTGACTACCTCTTCAGCCTCATCTCATACTAGTTCTTGTTTGCACGCACCCTGCTGACCTTCCTTCAAGTCCTTGAACATACCATGCTCTTTTCCACCCAGACAGTAAGTTCCCGTGAGGGCAAGACTGGGATCTGCTCTGCTCACCAGATGGTTTTACCCAGCACATGAAAAGCTCAGCGAATATGCTGAGCAAATATGCCTATACCTAGCACATGAAAAACTCAGCAAATATGCTATAATCTTAGCAGATAGGGAGGACTTCGGACAGATTTGGCTTTGGGATTCAGCTTGTGCACGAGTTGAGGACGACTTCAGGGAGTTTGGGGGAAACAGTCCCAAGACTGCTTTTCTATGCTGAAGCCCCAGTGGAAAGTGTGCTTTCTCTTTGAGGACTGAGAGCTATAGTCAATGAAAGCCTAGAGCTGTTGGTAGCCATCTTGCCTGGCTGCATGGAAAGAAGAATTGAGGGATGCTGAGAGAGGGGGGGGCCCTGGAAACTTCTCTTGAGCCCTTAGGATCCAGCCATACCCAAAACTCCTGTACTTCTAGAGTGTGCCAGTAATTATCCTCCCCCTCACCTCCTTCTTTGCTTTAGCTTGTGGTAGGTTTCTGTCACTTGAAACTGCTAGAAATCTGGTTAATACAATGTTGAAAGGAGTCTGGTCAAGATCTTAAGTGGGCAGGAAACCCAAGTCAAATCATAAAGGGTTTAGGATAGAACCTGGCACGTGATAGGCACTCATTGTTGAGGAAACACTGTTCTTGTAGTTCCCTTACTTTCCCACCAAAATGCAATTACACATTGCAATTTTAACCGAGTAATTATTGTTGTCATTACTTGCTCACTGTCTTCCAACTATACTGTAATCTTCATTTCTGTAGGGACTGTCACTTGTTCCCTGTATTCTTACACCCAACACATGACCTAGCACAGAGGTGATCAATAAATATCTTTGAGTGAATGAATGAACGAACGAATGAATGCTAGTTAAGAGCATGAACCTTAGGGTGAGAAAGACTCCAAAAACGTGAAGGGAGACCCAAGGTTTAAGTCCTGCTGCTTGCCACTTACTTGTCTTCATGTGGGCATGCCACATAAGCGCGTGTGAGCTTCGTTTTTCTCAGCTGTAAAATGGGGGTGATAATATTACCTAGTTTATGGATTGTTTCGTGCAATAAATGGAAATGTGTGAGTGAAGTGTTAGTACAGTTATTAAGACAGTTCTTCCTAGCAAGTACAAAATAGACGTCTGTTAAGAAGATGACAGCAAGCCCTCCTCCTCACTTCCGTTCTCGCAACCCACTCTCCCAACACCCGGCAAAACAAGACCTGTCATCGTCAATTCACAGAAGAGGAAACAGGACCACGCAGGAGAAGGACTCGGTCCAGGACCCAGCCCCTAGCGGTGGAGCCTCGGGCCTGAGCACACTGGGGACGGGCGGGGCTGCGGGGCGGGCGGCGCGCAGGTTCGGGGAGCCCATCCGGCGCCCCTCGGCGCGTTCCCCACCGCTCGGCTCTCTCCAGCGGCCGCGTTCCTGGGGTAGGGGCCCCTGCGAGACCCCGCGGCTCCCCGCCCCTGCGAGCTTGGGCCCCGCCCCACTCCCCCCGGGCCCCGCCCCTCCGCCCCCACTCTCAGGCGCAGGCCCGCCTCTTTCTGCATGGGCCCCGCCCCTCCGCCCCACTCTCAGAATCAGGCCCCGCCCTACTCCGCATGGGCCCGCCCCTCCGCCCCACTCTCAGAATCAGGCTCCGCCCCACTCTGCATGGGCCCCGCCTCTCCGCCCCTACTCTTAGGCGCAGGCCCCGCCCTACTCTGCATGGGCCCCGCCTCTCCACCCCTACTCTCAGGGGCACGCCCCGCCCCACTCTGCGTGGGCCCCGCCGCTCCCCGCCCCTCTCACCCGGCTCCGGCCCGGCTCCTTCTTCCCCGCCCTGGCCCCCCAACCCCCCACCAGCCCCACGCGGACTCCCTTTGTTCCAGAGCCGCCCGCCTGGGTCTCGGGAGCCGCTGACTCAGCGGAGTGGAGCCAGCCTTCCGCGCTCCCGCCCCCACCCCGCTTTCTCTGGAGACCTGGGAGCCGGCGCCTGGGGAGGTGGGAGGTGCGAGCGCGCCAGCCCAGCCCTTCTTTTGTTCCCTAGGACATTCCTTTGCTCTAGTCCTCCCGACCTGGAGCGTCCGCGGTTACTGTTTCAGGTTATGTTTCAGGGAAACTGACACCGAGGAAGCAGCCCTGACACCGCGTCCTGGTTGTTGGTCTTCGGGAAGCCCTTCGACGACCCCCTCCCTGAATCTCAGTTTCCTCACTTGTAAAGTGGGAGCCAAAATGCTGCAGTGGAAGGGTCACTATGAGATTAAGTGCGAAAACACCAATATAAAGCGGCAGGTACAAAATGAACGTTAGATACTTGTTTTTGGAAGGTCTCCACAGATCAAACGCTAACATTTATGTGTTGAGATCGCCCCTCCCTTATCCTGCTTCATCGGGACAATTTGACGTCCCCCTAGGGGCTTTGAAATCTCACTTTCTGGTGCAGACCTTCCCTGATCTCTACGCTACCCCCAGTTCGCCCACACCCCCATACCCTCCAGGAGTTACCCTGTCGTACATTTCCCTAGTATACGGTAACTTCCCTATTCAAATACTTTTTTTTTTAAGGAGTTATCGTTTACGTTCGATGAAATGCACAGACAGAACTTACACGTGCAGTTCCATTTCCAGAAATGAAAACACCCCTGTGACCCACATCTCTATCAAGACAGAACATCTCCAGCCCCAGAGAAAGTTCTAAGAGTTCCTACCCAATGAATCCCACACACCCCACCCCAGGCAACCACTGGACTCTCTTCTCTGACAACAGGTAAGTTTTGCCTGTTCTATCTAGAACAATATAAATTAAAGCATACAATATGTTTTTTTGAGTCTAGCTTCTTTCACTCAGCATAATCTTCTCGAGATTCACCCATACCACTTTTTCTTCTTTTTTTGAGAATCATCCATATTGTTGTATTAGTAATTTTTAAAAATTGAAACTGATGAGTAGTAGTTCATTATATAACTATAATATAACTCATTTAACCATTTTTCTGTTGATGGACATTTGTATTGTCTTCAGCATAGGGTTATATCAACTATCAATATTTTTTTTTAATTTTTTAAATGTGTATTTATTATTTTGAGAGAGAGAGAGAGAGAGAGAGAGACAGAGTGTGAGTGGGGGAGGGGCAGAGAGAGACACAGAATCCAAAGCAGGATGTAGGCTCTGAACTGTCAGCACAGAGCCTGAGGCAGGGCTGGAACCCACAGATGGCAAGATCATGACCTGAGCAAAAGTCAGACACTCAACCAACTGAGCCATCCAGGCACCCCAATATTATTATTTTTTTAAGTTTACTTATTTATTTTGAGAGAGACAGAGACAGTGTGAGCAGGGGAGAGGCAGAGAGAGAGGAAAAGAGAGAGAATCCCAAGCAGGCTCTGCGCTGCCAGGACAGAACCCAACTGGAGGCTCGAACTCATGAAACTGTGAGATCATGACCTGAGCTGAAATCAAGAGTCAGGGGCTCAACCGACTGAGCCACCCAGGTGCCCTTATCAATATTCTTACACAAGGTTTTATTTATCTTGGATAAAAGAGTGGAAGGAATTGCTGAGGACCCCTGGGGGGCTCTGTAGGTTGAGCGTCCTACTTTGGCTCAGGTCACCATCTTGTGGTCGGTGGGTTCGAGCCCTGTGTCAGATTCTGTGTCTCCCTCTCTGCCCCTTCCCCTCTTGCACTCTCTCTCTCTCAAAAATAAATAAACATTAAAAAAAATAATAAAATAGGGGCGCCTGGGTGGCTCAGTCAGTTAAGCATCTGACTTCAGCTCAGATCATGATCTCACAGTTTGTGAGTTCGAGCCCCACATCGAGCTCTGTGCTGACAGGTCAGAGCCTGGAGCCTGCTTCAGATTCTGTGTCTCCCTCTCTCTCTGACCCTCCCCTGCTCTCACTCTGTCTCTCTCTCTCTCTCAAAAATAAAAATAAATAAAATATAATATAAAATAAAATAAAATAAAATAAAATAAAATAGGGGCACCTGGGTGGCTCAGTTGGTTACGCAGCTGACTTCAGCTCGAATCATGATCTTACGGTTCGTGGGTTTGAGCCCTACATCAGGCTCTGTGCTGACAGCTAGGAGCCTGGAGTCTGCTTCGGATTCTGTGTCTCCTTCTCTCTCTGCCCCTCCCCTGCTTGCGCTCTGTCTCTCAAAAAAAAAACCAAACATTAAAATAATTTTTTTAAAAAAGTGAAATCGCTGGATCATAGGGTAGTTGTAGATTTACTCTTGTAAGAACTGCCAAATAGTCCTCTAAAGTGGTTGTAGCATTTTACGTTCTCACCGTCAGTGCACGGGAGGTTCGGTTGTTCCACATCCTCCGGGTCATTTGGCATTGCCAGACTTTTTACTTTACCCACTTAATGGATGCAGTGTGTCTCTATGGCATTACTTCTAAAGATAATGAATCAATGTTGTTTTAAATTATTAATAAAAGTATACAATTCCAAAGTTACAAAAGGCTATTCAGTAAAGAAGAGGCCCACTTCACTCGATTTTTCACCCTAAGGTATCCGTCTTATGAGTGGCTTTGGTCTCCATTCAAACTGTTCTTTTTGACAGTCTCTTTTCTACTAGAATGTACAAGCCCCAGGAGGAGAGAGTCACCTATGGTATTCACAGTTGTGAGCTGAGCTCCTCTCCAATGCTAAATCAAAGCCCAATCAATATTGTTGAATGAATGGCAGGCACTGTTCTAGAAAAGACGTATCACCAATTACATTATGCCATTTAATTTTTGTTTAATGTTTATTTTTGGGAGAGAGAGAGAGAGAGTGTGAGCGGGGGAGGTGCAGAGAGAGAGGGGGACAGAAGATTGGAAGCGGGCTCTGTACTGAGAGCACAGAGCCCCATGTGGGGCTCAAACCCATGAACCGTGAGATCATGACCTGAACCAAAGTTGGATGTTCAACTGACTGAGCCACCCAGGGGCCCCCCATTTTTAATTTTCTTTTTATTTTAGAGAGAGTGAGAGAGAGAGAGAGAGCATGAGCGGGGGAGAGGGGGAGAGGGAGAGAGAGAGTCTTAAGCAGGCTCCATACTCAGTGGGGACCCGACCATGGGACTCAATCCCACGACCCTGGGATCATGACCTGAGCCAAAATCAAGAGTCAGACCCCCAACTGACTGAGGCACCCAGGCACCCTTACATTATCATTTTAAATCAAGAGAGTAGCAGAGTCCTTTTGGACTCTGGAATTAAGTGATATCAATAAAATTTTGTTAAATGAATGAATGTTGATGAAGGGGACCCCTGGGTGTTCTTGCAGGCAGTGCCAACTCGGTTTTTTCTTTTCTTTTCTTTCTTTTTTTCCCCCAACATTTCTTACATGTCAGGCTCTGAGCAAACCGAAAAATACACGTGTTATTTTTGCTGCCCAGCATTATTTCACCCTTCCAGTAACAGGACCTCAATTTTTCTCCGGGGAACTGCCTTTGTCCGCTCAGCCCACACTTCCTTGAGCTCCAGGTGGGCATGTGACTTGAGCCTAACCAATCGGAGAATCTCAGCCCCTTGGCCACAGTGATTGGTTCAGGGATGTGCCCTTTGACCAATGAAAGCCAGCCCTGGACTTGGGTTCCCACTGGTGGGCAAGCAGGCTCTCTTCCTTCTACTGGACTTGGAATCCTGGGGGTGGAGACCTAAGAGAGATGAGATCAAGGGAGTTGAATTACCAACGAAGTTAGGCAGCACGGCGTAGGGGTGAGGTCCTGGCAGAGGAACACCCCCAGCCCGAGGAAAAACGAGAAGCCCAGTGCAATGGAGTGAAAGAGCAAGAACCTTCAGGGAGTCAGACAGAGGGTGGAGTTTGAGGGGCCAGGCAGGCCACGGAGAGGGGTTTGGATCTTATTCGGAGAAGCTAGTAGAAGGTTTCGAGCAGAGGAGTCATAGGCTTCCTATTTTTAAAAGATCATTCTGTGGAGATGAGGCTTGGAGTGAGAGGCAGGGGTGTGGGAAGAAGGGAGACCAGTTAGGAGGCTGTTGCTATCATCAAGCTAGAAACTGTGCTGTTTTGGACTCGGGTCATAGCTGTGGTGAAAAGTAGCGTGATTTAGGGGCACCTGGGTGACTCAGTCGTTTGAACGTCCAACTTCAGCTCAGGTCACGATCTCACGGTTTGTGAGTTCAAGCCCCACATTGGACTCAGTGCTGTCAGCACAGAGCCCGCTTCAGATCCACTGCCCCTCTCTCTCTGCCCCTCTCCCGCTCGTGCTTTCTCAAAATAAATACATAAATAAATAAATTAAATTAAACATTAAGAAAAAAAAAAAAAGTAGAGCGATTTAGCATGGCTTATTTGGGAATGGAGCCAGAGCAAAAGAAAGCAGAGCTACAAAATTGTTTCTGATGACAATATTTGAGCCACTAGATCCAGCTATGCCTGAAGCTGTTCCTCCTGGACTTTTCAGGTATATGAGCCAAGAAATTCTTTTTTTATGATTAAAGATAGTTTGATTTGGGATTATGTGTATTATTTTATTAATCCTCAGAACAAATTTTAGGATTGCCACTATTAGCCAATCTTGCAGTTGGGAAAACTGAGGCTTAGACAGGGAAAGTGAATTGCCCGGGACCACACGGAGATTACATGATAGAGATAGGATCCAGACCAAGTCACTAACCCCAAAACCTGTGCAACTAACCCTACAGGCCATTGATTGTAAACTCCCCCCCCCCACCCCACATCCACCCCAGTCTTAGATCTTAGGCACTCGGTTCCTTTTGCTCTACCCTAAAGGAAAACCAAAGGTCTTTTATTTTCATAGTTGGGTGTGTGATCTTGTGCTCCAAAGGAACCCTCAAGGGGTCAGAATCCCACTCACCTCTTTACACCGTGTAAAATGAGTGGGATCTTAAAGTTCTCAAGCAAGTTTAGTATTGACCCTGAGTTCTGCATGGGTGTGAGAGATCCAAAGAGCACGTGTGTCAGTACGGGAGGCTGTGAAGTATGATAGGACTGATTCTCTTAAAAGAGGCAGAAGCCTAGATCAAAGAAGCCGAAGAAAAACACTAGGCAGCTCAAAATATAACACTACTGACTTCATGTATCGTGGATCCAGGATCTCAGATCACGTCTTCCATTTCTCTTGTGTCACAGGTGCTCTGGGTGAGAAGTGTGATGGCCTCCAACAGTCCAAGACTTCGCTTACAATTTTAGGAAAAAAGATCATTTTCTCCAAAAGCTCTGGGGAAAAAAATATCTCAGGCGGACTCTATTTGACTCAGTTAGAGAGAAAGTATCTGTTCTTTCTCTGATCCAGTCACTGAGATGAGGCAAATAGGATACCCTGTTGGGCAGGACATGGTCATGCCCACCCCTGTCACCAAGAACAGGTAGGCTAGAATTAGTATTGGTCAAACCACAAAGAACAGTTCCTTATAAAAAATAAAAATGAAAATAAGGGAGGATTTTATCCCCCAAAAGAATAAGGAAGGAGTTCTGGGCAGACCAGTACAACCAGTCTACTTTAGAAAACTCTGACCATTCTATCATTATTTTATGTTGTTCAACCGGAGAATTGGCGCCTCCAGCTGAAAAGAGGCCAGATTTTGGAGGCAGACAGGTCTGAGTTCAAGCCCAAGGTCTGACACTGAGCTCTTTGAACCTCCGTTGTTAGCTCCCAGCATTGTAATGTAGGGATTCATTCTTGAAATTCTGGGTAGCAACCTTGAAAGGATTAAAAGAAGTAATCACAGTGCAAGATGGCCACAGAATTTTGACATCCCATGATATGCTCAAAATGCTTGTAAGTATCAGGGTGGGTCAAGGGCCTTCTCTGTTTGAGAACAGTTTCCTGCCTTCGCCATGTTCTTTCATACTCAGAAGGCCAGGGTCTTGCATGTTACAGTCAAGACAGAGTCTCTCCGGGGCATCAGCTGGGGGCGTTACACCTCTCAGCCATCTGTCTGCCGGACATCATCATAACAGCACGTATGCCCAGGGAGAGCATAGTAAATGCGTTTCACACATTGATCCAAATTCAGCAACGTACCTGTGAAGCCCGTGGAACGAGGGGCAGTTGATGGCACCAGCAGGAATCGGTCACAATGCATTCTGTAGCACAGAACAGGAATCCCAACTCAAACTGGCTTAAGCAAAAAGGATGTTTATCATCTCACATCAGAGAAGGTGTAGGGGCAGGGAGAGCTTCTGGGCTGGCTGATGATGACTCCACAATGCCACGCAGGACGCGGGTTCAGGCCATCTCTCTGCTTTGGCGACCTCAGTGTTGGTTCTTATCCTCAGGTCGGTTGAAAGAGCTGCAGTTCTGAGGGCTCACACCCAAGCACCACCGTGTTGAGGGAAAGAGGAGAGTCCGTACCATTCTGTGACCGTCTCTTAGGAGAAGACATGTCCCCGAAGCTCTCCGGCAGAGCCCGCCCAGGTCCCATTGGGCAGAATTGGGTCTCCTGACCAATCTTGAGCCATCGCTGTCTAAGGGATGGAATCATCATGATTAGCTTGGATACATCATCTGGGTGTGGAATGGATGTGGGAGGTGGGGACTAAGCCCGCCACCAGGGACCAATTTACATAAGAGATGTCGAGGGCCTGGTGGGTGCTCAGCTACAAATAGCTCCCTTCTCTTTCTGTCTTGGAATTGATACTGTGATTAGATGGCGTGTCCAAAGAAGGTCAATGTCAGAGAGCTGTCCCATCCAGGGATCACAAGGTCTTTGGCATGGACCTGGTGAAGGCTATTTGTTTGCAAGAAACTGAAACTTAGCTCCGTTCAAGCTCGATCAAATAAAAAGGGGTTGTGAAATGATTGGGGAGAACTGTAAGACACTTCCCAGCGTCTCCCCATCTCCGGTGGCTCTCTCTACCTGCTCACCATACTGCAGCGGGCTTCTTTTTTGAAAACAAACATGCTGAGGTGCCTGGGTGGCTCCGTCGGTTGAACGTTCCAACTCTTGATTTTGGTTTGGGTCATGATCCCCGGGTCCTGGGATCGAACCCCGTGTCAGTCTCTGCACTGAGCGTGGAGCCTGCTTGGGATTCATTCTCTCTCTCTCTCTCTCTCTCTCTCTCAATCTCTCTCCTTCTGCCCCTCTCCCCCACTCATGCTCTCCTTCTCCCTAAAATTAAAAAAAAATAATGAATAAAAACACACGTGTTACTTCCAGTGAATCATCTTATACCTAAAATTCTTTATTTTCCTTTTCATAAACTCTAATCTGCTTTTTGTTGCAATGCCCAGGAAGACAGAAGCACCAGAGAGAGGTAAGAGATTTCTACAGAAGATGCCCTTATCTGAGTTAAATAAATTGTCAGGATTTTCATAATTTTTGGTGGGTGCGTAACTTAGGACCAGGCCTGTAGAAGGCTATTGGCTAATATCTATTTAAAAATTTTAACTGCATAGGGGCAGCGGGCAGGCTCAGGCAGCTGGCTGGCAGGGGACTCTTGACCTTGGGGTTGTAGGTTTAAGCCCATGTTGGGTGTAGAGATTACTTACATTAAAGTCTTAAGGGACACCTGGGTGGCTCAGTCAGTTAAGCATCTGACTTCGGCTCAGGTCATGATCTCGTGGTTGGTGAGTTCGAGCCCTGCGTCCAGCTCTGTGCTACAGCTCAGAGCCTGGAGCCTGCTTTGGAATAAATATCATTTTTGAGAGAGAGAGAGAGGGAATGAGTGGGGGAAGGGGCAGGGAGAGAGGGAGACACAGAATCCAAAGCAGACTCCAGGCTCTGAGCTATCAGCACAGAGCCCGAGGTGGGGCTCAAACCCATGAACCATGGGATCATGACCCAATTAGAGTCGGATGCTTAACCAGCTGAGCCACCCAAATGCCCTTACATTTTTATTTTATTTTAAATGTCTGTTTATTTATTTTGAGAGAGAAAGCACCAGCAAGGAAGCGACAGAGAGAGGAGACAGAGAATCCTGTTTTTAAGTTTTTATTTTAATTCCAGTTAGTCAACATACATTGTTATATTAGTTTGTTTTGTTTTTTAAACTGGGTAGGAAATAGAGGGGCGCCTAGGTGGCTCAGTCAGTTAAGCGCCCGACTCTTGATTTCAGCTCAGGTCATGATCTCCTGGTTTGAGTCCGAGCCCCATGTTGGGCTCCGTGCTGACAGTGCAGAGCCTGCTTGAGATTCTCTCCCTCCTTCTCTCTCTGCCCCTCCCCCACTCTCTCTCCCAATATAAATTTAAAAAAGAGTAGAAAATATATAAATATAAGTATAAATATAAATATAAATGTATGCTTGTATATGCACAGAGTATCTCTGGTAACCTAGTTCTCCTGAGGCAAAGCAAAAATGGCTAGGGACAGGGTACATTCTTTTGTACCAACTGGTGCGTGTGCAGGGGAGGGGCAGAGGGAGAGGGGGACACGGAACCTGAATCGGGTTCTGTGCTGACAGCAGAGAGCCCAATGCGGGGCTCAAACTCACAAACCATGAGATGGTGACCTGAGGCGAAGTTGGAGGCTTAACCTACCGAGCCACCCAGGCGCCCACACCATTATTTTTTTTAATTAATATCCTAGTGGACACTTATGCTTAGCCCAGATTCCCTTGGATCCCTTTTACCATTTCTATGTGCACCCCCCCTGTTTGCATGCTGGTGGTTCAGTTTCCAGTGCTCACCCCCCCACCCCCACACCGGGGGTAGGGGGAGCCGTCTACAGAAGCCTGGACTCTGCTTCTGCAGCCACTTTGTCCTGGGGGGAGCTGGAAAAACTGGAGAGTTTAAGTTCCTGGCCTGGTCCCATTCCCTACCCCCGTGTGCTTTAGCCAGTGAGGGATCAGAGCCGAAAGGAAAGCCCCACTCCAATGCTTCAGGGCAGGACAACGGCAGAGACCGTGACCTCCCCTCTAGAACCCCCAATGACCAGGGGGATCAGGCAGATGTTACCCCAGCCCCCTTCAGGATTTTGTCTGAAATCACATCCCTGTTTGCCCTCTTCCCTGGCCCTGTCCTGTTTCCCTTACCGGTTTCTTTCTCTTGGGGGTCCTTTCTTTTTTTTTTTTTTTTTTTTTTTTAATTTTTTTTTTTAACGTTTATTTATTTTTGAGACAGAGAGAGAGAGCATGAACGGGGGAGGGTCAGAGAGAGAGGGAGACACAGAATCCGAAACAGGCTCCAGGCTCTGAGCGGTCAGCACAGAGCCTGACGCGGGGCTCGAACTCATGGACCGCGAGATCATGACCTGAGCCGAAGTCGGCCGCTTAACCGACTGAACCACCCAGGTGCCCCTTGGGGGTCCTTTCTTAATAAATCACCTGCACAAGAAGCTTCATCTTGGGGTCTGCTTCTGGAAGGAAAAAAACAAAAAACAAACCCAACATATTTGTTTATTTGCTTTCATGAAAACGACATCTATCTTTTTGTTTAAGTAAATACATCATACAGACATTTACTCTTTCTGTAAAAATTCAAGTAAAACTGAGCCCAAAGCAATGTTAAATGTCACAAGTCCCAAGTCAGTGGCACCCTGAGGAAGCAAATTCTGCTCTTGATGAGGGGTGTGGCCTTTCAGACCTTCAACTGTATGTTTTCACTCAGACGCGTGTTTTGTCTGCTGGGATAGCTTTGTGTGTTTCACTTGGCCAACTGCCTTTCTTCTTTAAGAATCTGTCTTGAATGTTTTTCCGTGTCAGCACATTTAGCCCAGGCTCCAGGGTGACCTTCCTAAACTGCCTGTGACTTGAAGCAGCTCCCCAGTTTAGGGGCCTTCGAAGTAATGCTCCCCACTGCTCCTGGAGGCCCCGCCCACCACTTCTGCCTCCTCTCACCCTCTTCACACCCTTCCAGCCTCGCTGGACTCCCCTTGTTTACTTGAATGTGCCTCAGGGCCTTTGCATGGCCCATTTCTTCTTTCTAGAATATTCTCCCCTTTGCCTAGCTAACTCCTACTTACCTTTGAGGTCCCAGCAGAAAAGCCTTCCCTGAGGCCCCAGGCTGGGTGACATCTCATGCCCTTCGTCTTTATAATACCCTGTATTTTACCTTTGGAGTCCTTGTAAATAATTAAGTCGTCTTGTCATTAATTCGCATCGGTAATCGTGCTGCTAATTAATGAGTTAATTATTCATTTTTTTCTCCCTGACTGGAGTGCAAGCTCCAGGAGGGAGGCCTCCCTTCTGTCTTGTTCGCTCACCTCGCGAGGGACCGGCACAGCTCCAAGCAAGGAAGCTCAGTGGTTGTTGAGTGAGTGGAAGGAAGAAGGGAAAAGCCGCCAGACATCTTCTCTCTGTTTCTGTCTCTGTGAGGAAGCCCTGTCTCTTGTCTCTTGTCTTTTTTTGTTATACAAAAAAAAAACAAAAAAAAAAAACAAAGGGCTTTTTTGTTTTGTTTTGTTTTGGGTTTAAGAAAATTGAGATGGCAGCTACCACTTTCTAGATAAATTTTAGCTTGCTTCTTCACATTCACAGAGCCATTTGGGGCCATCTGTCCAGCTCTGATCCTCTGGGAACTGACCCCTACCACAGAGAAGCGTGTTATACATATGGTTCCACCCCAGGGGCCATAGCTGATGAGTCTTGAGCTCGAAACCTGTCTCAAACTGGGTCACTCAGAGTCCTTGGGCCGAGAATTTGGAATTTATCACAGAGCTCCAGAACGGACCCGACAATTTACCGTCAGATGCTGAGGAAAGCAAGAAGGAGGAGGAGGAGAACGCAGACTACAGCGGGAAGCTAGACCAGACTCTCATTCATTCAGTAAATATTCACTGATCAGGGCGCCCGGCAGGCTTGGTCAGAAGAGCACGCGACTCTGGATCTCGGGGTCGTGAGTTCAAGTCCCACACTGGGCGTAGAGATGACTTAAAAAGAAATTGATTTTTGAAAATAAGTGAATAAATATTCACTGAGTAAGTCAGGCACTATTCTGTGTGCTCAGGATATGCTGTGAAACACGAAAGGAAAAATCCCTGCTCTCTTGAGGGTACATTTTAGTAGGGAACAGACAGTACGTCATATCAACAAGGAAAATAATAAATGGTGATAGGAGCTGAGAAGGGAAAAGAAAGCAGGCTAAGAAGTGGGGCAGGAAGTGTAGGGGCAAGAGAGGGCAAGTCCTGAAATGTTAATTAAGGTGTCCAGCGAGGTTTTTACAAAGACGGGGATTTCTTTTTTAACATATACTTTACTTTAAAAAAAACTTTTTAAAATGAATTTTCTTATCTTTATTTATTTTTGAGAGAGAGAGCAAGTGGGGGAGGAACAGAGAGAGAGGGAGACACAGAATCCCAAGCAGGCTCCAGGCTCCGAGCTGTCAGCACAGAGCCTGACGCGGGACTCGAACTCACCAACTGCGAGATCATTGGGGTCAACTGAGCCCAAGTCAGACGCTTATCCAACTGAGCCACCCAGGCGCCCCTGGGGATTTTTTTTTTTAATGCTTATTTTTGAGAGAGAGAGAGCACAAGTAGGGGAGGGCGCAAAGAGAGAGGGGGGCAGAGGATCCGAAGCGGGCTCCGCGCTGACAGCAGTGAGCCAGATACGGGGCTTGAACCCACAAACTGTGAGATCATGACCTGAGCTGAGCCACCCAGGCACCCCTGCACTCATATCATTCTTTAAAAACCCCACTCCCTCCGTGCGTTCGAGCCCCGCGTCGGGGTCTGTGCTGACCGCTCAGAGCCTGGAGCCTGTTTCAGATTCTGTCTCCCTCTCTCTCTGCCCCTCCCCCGTTCATGCTCTGTCTCTCTCTGTCTCAAAAATAAATAAACGTTCAAAAAATAAATAAATAAAATAAAAACCCCACTCCCGCTCCATCTGTGTAAGCTGGTTGAAAGGGGTTTCCATTCAGGACCAGCTGAAAGACAAGCCCCTCCTGATACACCTGTTCATGTGTCATTTCAGGGGCCTGAAGCCTCGTAATTCTTTATATGCATGTCCGTCTGTACCGCTGGACCACGGGCTCCCCGAGGGCAGGGGCTTTGCTGCCCACGTCTGCATCCCCGGGAGCTAGCACAGGGCCTGGCTCAGAAATATCCCTGGTTCAAAAAAGGTGGACGAAATCCTGCCCGCTTCCAGGTGAGTGGGGCAGACTGAACGCACACTTACTCTGTGTTCCTTCGAACTAAAACGAGAGGAAAGCCCATTGAGCCGAATCTACACCGGCGAGGGCAGAGCGGAGAAGCCGCCCGACTTCGCCGCGGCGGACCCCAAAGCTCGGGGCGTGGAAGGACCGGGTAGCTCTGGTCTACACGAGAGGGGCGAGAGTTGCTGAAACTCTGTTGGAGGCGAGGAGGCCTGAGGTCCCCCCTGCCTCCCCATTTTACACACCACCAACTTCCAATCTCTCCTTCCTTTCACACTCCCTTTCAGTCCCTCCTTCCCAAAGTTGAATTCTGCCTTGAGGTTATGAACACTTTCAGTACCGCTGAACGGTGATCCTGTCCTCTTGGAAATTTTGGGTTAAAAAAAAGGTCGAATGAATAAAACCTTTTGTAAAGACGGTCGCCACCTTCAACAGAGCCGAACAGTAAGCATTATTCACAAGAAGTATTTGTTTGAGCCATAAAATGTATCTCGTGGAAGTCCATGTACTTTGATGTGAACCATCGGAAGTGATAGTCTGATCCTAAGGAGAAGGGATTGTAACGGTTTGGATTATTCCTTAAATTCATCCTTTCAATAACCTCACATGCCAGGGCATTCAGATCCATCGGCAAACGTCTACAAGCTCACACAGAAGAGCTTTTCCCAGAATAAGACAAGTATCACCTGAGTCAGGTTTCCCAGAAGGAATTCTTTTTTTTGGGGGGGGGGGGGGGGGGGGGGGGGGGGGGAAAGAGACAGAGAGAGAGAGAGAGAGAGAGAGAGAGAATCCCAAGCAGGCTCCGTGCTGTCAGCACAGAGTCCGATGCTGGGCTCGAACTCACAAACCCACCTTTCTCATTTCCATTACTTCCAAAGGTGATGTTTCCTTTGGTCCAAAATGCAGTGTTGACTGCACGCAAGCCAGTAAAATCAACACTTTGGCAATTACACGACCGCATCTTGGTTTAAGCTACTCACTGTGTGAGGTTGAAACTACCCTCTTGAGCTGGACCTGATACTGTGAATGAAAACGCACCATCTGAAAGGAATCTTCTCCCTCGTTCTGCACGTGGAGATGCTTTGACAAGTTCCAACCTTCTTTTCTGTGTCAAGTGATGCACAGACATGAAACAGCCCTTGGAACTCGAATTATGAAAACACCAATGAAATTAGAAACAGTTGGGGCGCCCGGGGGGCTCAGTCAGTTGAGCGTCCGGCTTCGGCTCAGGTCACCATCTCGCGGTTCGTGGGTTGGAGCCCCGCGTCGGTCTCTGTGCTGACTGCTCAGAGCCCGGAGCCTGCTTCGGAGTCTGTGTCTCCCTCTCTCTCTCTGCCCCTCCCCCGCTCCTGCTTTGTCTCTCAAAAATAAATAAATGTTAAAAAAAAAATTTAGAAACAGAACGAAAATTACAGCCAAAGAGTTAGGAATACAGGTGTGGTAGAGCCCAATGACAGAGATGGAAAAGAACAGAGAAATCACCAGAACACCAGAGGGCCAGCCTTGGAGGTGCAGTATCTCAGTCCCAGGAGTTCCAAAGAGAACAGAGGAAACAGAGTGGAGGAAATCCTCCAAGAGCACATTCGAGAACTCGAAAGAACATTGGTTACCATAGCAAGGCCCACTAAGTTCCCAGAAAAGTAGGTGAAAATTGGCCTGTGCCAAGTTACATCGGCAGGAAATTTCAGAACAATAGGGACAGAGAGAAGATGTGAAAAGATTCCAGAGAGAAAAACAAGTTTTCCACAGGCACGCGCGCACAGGGAGTCCGGTGACGGTATTCAGACGTGCTGAACAAAGGACGCGGATTCTGTTCACTCTGCAAAACGCCGTGTGGGTGCGGGGACGTACTTTTTGTGGGAGGGAGGGAAGTGGGGGTGAACTGTCGCTTTGTGTGCCCGGAAGTACACCTCACTCTTCTGGGAAGGGGTTCTGTCCCTCTCTCCTCCACGTACACCCTGCGTGTCGAGTGGCTACTCCCCGGTCTTCTAGGCTCCTTCCTCCCTGGCCACGTTATATCAGAGCCACCTCCAAAATTGTGAAAACCCAGAGCTGGAAGGTCATTACTGATTTCCGGCTGGGTGGGAAAGATGGGAGCTTCTTTGGCGGCTGGCCGCCGCGAGCCCAGTAGATGTTTGAAAGCCTAGAGTCCCGGCAGAGAGAAGCAGAGATGAGATTTGGCAGTTTCCGAGCCCTGAGATCCGGCCGTCCCCGAAAGTAGTCGAAGCTTAGACCCTTACGACTTTCCGGGTGATGTGAGGTCTTCCAAAACAAAACAGCAGAACAAAACGTTTCTCTGACCTGGGTTTCCATCACTGGAGCAAAGTCTTGTGCCTAATACAGAAATGTAAAGGGCAACCAGACTTACCTGTGCAACAAATAATTATAACTGACCTGTATCGGGGCTGACGAGGTGCCAGGCACCGTGAGCGTGTTTCCAGTGAAAGAAAGCAACTGAGGACAGAGCGGGCGGCTTACTTCTTGTTTTCATTCACACCCTGAGATCAAAGGCACGGAAGAGGCCCTCAGAGACCCTCCCCTCAAAGGGACACCTCCCTCCTGCCCACACTTCCATTCCCCCCACCAACCCCGGCTCCTGTTTTGTCTTTTGCCAGGATGCCCTTTCTTCCGGAAAGATCCTATGCGTCCTCCAGGACCCACGCAAAAGTGTCCCGCCTTGGGGTCCCTGGCAGGGGGAGGAGGAGCACGTGACTCTCGATCTCAGGGTCGTGAGTTGGAGCCCCACGTCGGGCACGGAGCCTACTTAGAAGTGTCCTGCCCTGGTCCATCCTGAACTCGTCTTCAAATGCAGATCACTCCCTAACCTCTTCCCTCTCCTCGCCCCGTAGGCACAAGAGTATGAAATGTAAGGGCATAAACTCTGTTCCGGTGGAGTTTAAACCCCAGCTCTAGCACTGGCCTGTTGAACATACCTGGGCTTTTTAGTTTTCCTCCTCTGCAGAAGGGGATAAACTAGGGCGGCCTGACAGGGTTTTCGTGAGGATTAAGTGACTTGAACACATGCCTACGACAAGTTCTTAGTGCCCGCGTCGTAAAGAGCATTGGCTGAATGTCAGCTAAGGTGATTAGCAGCCCATGATTTCATCCTCAAGCAACTGCCTTACTCTTTCTACGCCTTCGATTCCTTCTCCATAAGCGGGACGTCACGACGGCCCGGCTCTCGGGACTGGCGTGGGATTCAGATCAGCCACTGCTGGTGAAGCACCTGGCGCTATGGTCAGAACACCGGCGGCCGCTGCCAGAGACTGACGTCTCCATCTATTTCGAGACTTTCCACGACGCACCTTTCCGTGCGGCTCTGTCTCCGCCCCCAGCACTGGCATCTCCGGGACAGAGGCGGTGATCCAAGCGGCTGTTCCCCGAAAGACCTCTCCCTGCCTTTCCAACTGATTGGAAACCCAACATGTAAGTCTGGTCGGGTTCTCTTACTTATTTAATTTTGAAAGAGAGAAAGCGTGCGTGGGGAAAGGGGCAGAGAGAGGGGGAAAGAGAGAGAATCCCAGCAGGCTCTACACTGTGGGGCTCGAACCCACCACCCGAACCATGAGATCGTGACCTGAGCCAGAGTCGGACGCTTGACCCACTGAGCCGCCCAGGCATCCCTGGGGACAAATCCCATCTCCTTATTAAAAATGTGTGGAATGGGGCGCCTGGGTGGCTCAGTCGGTTGGGCAGCCGACTTCGGCTCGGGTCATGATCTTGCGGTCTGTGAGTTCGAGCCCCGCGTCGGGCTCTATGCTGACACCTCAGAGCCTGGAGCCTATTTCAGATTCTGTGTCTCCCTCTCTCTGACCATCCCCCGTTCATGCTCTGTCTCTCTCTGTCTTAAAAATAAATAAACAGTAAAAAAAATTTTAAAAAAATGTGTGGATTATCGCCAAGACTGAAATCCGCTTGGAGCGTCATGCCAATTCCAACCCTTTCAGAGATTCCCACTATTACCGGTCTGATGGCTTATTTTCATTGAAGTTGCTCAGTAGCTGGGTACTTTCAGTCTGAGATCTGATGTCTTTCTTGTGTTCTGGAAAAGTCCTCGCCCCTGACTTCTTCAGGTACTGCCTCTCTGCCATTTGCCCCATTCTCCACTTCTGGAGTGCCTGTAACATGGCCTCAGTCTGGCCTCCAAATGGCTTCATTTCTCTCTCTTTTCCCTCCTCTGTTTTCCTTTTGGGAAAACTTAGTACTATCTTCATTTTTTAGTACTTAGATAGTACTTAGTACTATCTTCCTTAGTACTATCTTCATTTTTTATTTCCCTGAAATTTGACTGTGTTCTCATAGGCGATGAAGAGTAAGTCTAACACGTCACAACAATTATGGAAAGCATGTGACATGAATATTAAAATGTAACAATATAAAAACTTTAAAAGGGGCGCCTGGGTGGCTCAGTCGGTTGAGCGTCCGACTTCGGCTCAGGTCATGATCTCACGGTCTGTGAGTTCGAGCCCTGCGACGGGCTCTGTGCTGACAGCTCAGAGCCCGGAGCCTGCTTCGGATTCTGTGTCTCCCTCTCTCTCTGCCCCTCCCCTGTTCATGCTCTGTCTCTCTCTGTCTCCAAAATAAATAAACGTTAAAAAAAAATTAAAAAAAAAAAAACTTTAAAAAACGTTCAATGTAAAAGGTAACTGTACTTCTTTTAAAAGTCTTGTCCATGATGGGGCGCCTGGGTGGCTCAGTCGGTTAAGCATCCGACTTGGGCTCAGGTCATGATCTCGGTCCATGAGTTTGAATCCCTGTTTGGGATTCTGTGTCTCCCTCTCTCTCTCTGCCCCTCCCTGGCTCACGCTCTGTCTCTCTTTATCTCTCAAAAATGAATAAACGTTAAAAACATTGTTTAAAAAAAGTCTCGTCCATTTTGAAAAGGTGGATATCGAATTTAAAAATTTCAGGTGGGGGGAAAACATCTGTCTCGCCAAAACATTTCGAGAGCCGTGGGCGAACATCGTATTCTAAGTGCCTTGAATGAACTCTTAAGAGTTGGAACAATCTTTCAAAGGCGAGTAATGACATTCAGCTTGTGAATGCTATTTGGATTTAGCCCAAAGCGAAGTAAAGGTGAAACGGGCCATTTAGAAATAGCCACGTCACCCCTCTGTCTCTGATATGCTGCCCCGCACCGGGGCCCCACGCCTGACGCATGCAACCCCTCGGCCTCACTTGGGAATCCAGCACCATGATGATTACAAAATGATTACAAAATTACACTCCAGGGCCCCTGAGACTGGAGGGCCCGGAAAGCTGGCCAGTACCATCTGCTTTCACCAGGAACAAAGATCTCTCTGCAGCAAACTACGTTACTTTCCAAGACCTCCTTAACCTATGACCCCAACCATGTAAAGTCTTTTTATTGCTTTTCCTGTTTACTAATTATGACTGCAACGTGTCTCAAGAGATTGTTTTTTTCCAGATAGGCTTGCTGTATTTCTGCTTCCTAATGACAGAGAACACTGGCTGTACACAGGGCCACAGGCTGCCTTTTGTCCCTTTTACTGTACTTTGGTTTGTTACCCATCAAAGGTATTTTGGGGGCAGAAAGAAAAGCTGGGAAGTTCATCAGGACACACACATTTCTTAAGCTGAGTCACCTCCGATAACACAAGACCTCATTTAGCTTGCCCCTGGAGAAAATTCAAGCAACTTTGGTGTTTATTCAAGCATGCAGATCGTGGTGTCAATTTCGAGCATAAATCACAGCCCTCCAGACGTATGTACCTTCAACAGAAAAATAAAAGCGAGCCGTTTAAAATTAATGTTTTCTAAAATGTCATTTGATGGATTTTTATAGCAGGTTGAGTATCCAAAACTCAAGCTTGAGTATTTTTTTGAAACAGACAAACTGAAATGTGTTCACCAACAAAATAAATTCAGCACATGTAGCCGACTTGTTTACAAGGTTTTTATTTATAAAGGCACTAGTGCATTTATATTCTGCAACATTCGATCTGCAAGTCAGGTTGTTTTTATTAAGAATTGCATTTTGTAGATAACAGAGCATCACAAACTGCATTCTAGAGTAAGAAATGTGGTGTTTTGACATCAGTCCACACAAAAACTCCTGTTGAGATACTTTCCCAAATTAGTATTATGTAATCTTTTATTACTTTCCCAGAAAAACATGGAAACGCTATAAACACATTACTCTGAAAGATAAAAAAGAGGTAACAATGGATTGCTCTATTACTTTTGACTGGAAACATTAAAAAAATTTTTTTTAATGTTTATGTTTGAGACAGAGGGTAGGGGGGTGCAGAGAGAGAGAGAGGGAGGGAGACACAGAATCTGAAGCAGGCTCCAGGCTCTGAGCTGTCAGCACAGAGCCTGCTTGGCTCTCTGTCTCCCATTCTCTCTCCTCCCCTCCCTCCCTCGCTCTCTCTCTCTCTCTCTCAAAAGAAATAAACTTAAAAAAAATCCAAATTCTTAAAAGAAACAAAAAATAAACTAAAAAAAACCCCAAAACCTAAATCTTAGGGGCACCTGGGTGGCTCAGTTGGTTGAGTGTCAGACTCTTTTTTTTTTTATTTTGGCTCAGGTCACGATCCCAGGGTCGTGAGATCGAACCCTGAGTTGGGCTCCATGCTTGGTGTGGAGCCTGCTTCAGATTCTCTCTCTCCCTCTGCCCCCTCACGCTTTCTCTCCCAATAAATTAAACACACACACACACACACACACACACACACTAAATATTGAGCTCTTTTGCCCATCTTTTGGTATCCAGATTAAAATCAGTGGAAATGAGGAGCGCCTGGGTGGCTTGGTCGGTTGGGCATCCGACTTCGGCTCAGGTCATGATCTCACGGTCCGTGAGTTCGAGCCCCGTGTCGGTGTCTGTGCTGACAGCTCAGAGCCTGGAGCCTGTTTCAGATTCTGTGTCTCCCTCTCTCTCTGCTCCTCCCCAGTTCATGCTCTGTCTCTCTGTGTCTCAAAAATAAATAAAAGTTAAAAAAAAATTTAAAAAAAATCAGTGGAAATGAAATGGGAACACGATTAGAATGAATTTATATCTGCTAGCGTCTTAGGTAAAGTGTCTTCTGAATGACAGGAAAAGGAGGTTCTGCTCATTTTACTAATTCCTCATTTTTCTTTTTTTTAAATGTTTATTTATTTATTTATTATTTTAAAAAATTAAAAATTTTTTAACATTTATTCATTTTTGAGAGTGAGAGAGACAGAGCATGAGTGGGGAAGGGGCAGAGAGAGAGGGAGATACAGAATCCGAAGCAGGCCCCAGGCTGCGAGCTGTCAGCACAGAGCCTGACTCGGGGCTCGAACTCACGGACCGCGAGATCATGACCTGAGCTGAAGTTGGACGCTTAACCGACTGAGCCACCCACACGCCCCTATTTATTTTTGAGAGAGAGAGAAAGCAAGTTGGGGAGGGGCAGTGAAAGGAGGACAGAGGATCCAAAGCAGGCTCTGTGCTGAGAGCAGAGAGCCCGACGCGGGGCTCAAACTCACAAACTGTGAGATCATGACCTGAGCCGCCGAAGTTGGACGCTTAACAGACCAAGCCACCCAGGCGCCCCCAGCCCCCAATTTTCATCTTGAAGTAACGGCTGCTTTCTACCTTATTCGTGGTACTTTTCTTTGTTTGCTTTTTTGTAGGAAAGGATATGAATGAGGCCAGATCATATTGGTTTCTTATCAGGACGATGTCTCTATGTCTCTTACATCCTTTTTTTTTTTTTTTTCCTGTTAATATTGCAGGATAGGTTTCCTTTGGGCTTCCTAAGCCTTTGGTCTCTTGGCAACAGTGTTTGGTCAGCTCACAGACGCCCGTGGGTTGGGGAGGGTTGGATCAGCACAGTATCCAAGGCACTGGCTGTAGGAACCTAGGAAGCAGGAAGGCATTGCTTAACAGTCTTCAAAGGCATGGTCAGGTCAATCACCATGTCTGTCAGACGAACTCGACAGCCAGCTCTACAGGGTGAGACTTTTCAGCGGAGTCACACTGCCTGGATTGAGTATCCCATGCACCATGGAAGTCTTGAATGAACGCTGACTTCTGGGTCCCTCGGTGTGTGGTCTTGGAACAGTAACCTAATAGATGTGAGGTGGTGTATCTTGCTTGGGCACAGCACCCTTGCCTAAACCCAGGACCCTCCTGGTCTCTGTGATCAGCAGGTGCCTGGATACCTTCATGCTGGAGAGAGAGATGAGGGCAAACTCCGGGCAGGGATGAGAGGTGGCCTGGCCCAGTGAGGCTGTTCACCCAGCTCTGCCTCCCATCCACGTGTTAATTTGCATGCTTTCTGAAGTCCGTTGTAATAAATCACCACGCCCCTCTCCCCACTTTTTTTTTTCATTTATTCTCAGTGTATTTATTTATCTTGAGAGAGAGAGAGCGAGAGAGAGAGCATGAGCAGGAGAGGAGGAGGAGCAGAGAGAGAAGGAGAGAGAGAATCCCAAGCAGGCTCCACCCTGTCAATGCAGAGCCTGACATGAGGCTTGATCTCATGAACCAAGAGGTGACCTGAGCTGAAATCAAGAGTCGGATGCTAAACCCACTGAGCCACCCAGGCGCCCCTCATTTCTTAACAGACTTAAATGTCTGCAGAATGATGTCCTCAGATTGTAAGTGTGCCGTCGGATGTGTCCGACAAAGGCATACAGCCCTGTAACCCACACCCTTCTCCAGATAAAGAATATTTTCGGGGCGCCTGGCTGGTTCAGTTGGAAGATGGCACTCTTGATCTCAGGGTTGCGAGTTCGAGCCCCACGTTGGGTATAGAGATCACTGAAAATAAATAAAACTTAAAAAAAAAAAGAATATTTTCATCACCCTAGAAAGGTGCCTCAGCGCTTTCCTATTAACCTCCCCCACCTCCGTCCCAGGCGACCTGTACATCCCTGATAATAATACATGGGAGGAGTTTGGCGTTCCGATATTTGCAAATAGTATTAGAGCAACAGCAGCCGTTCGTGGTAACGTATGAACATACATATCGCCCCAATGTCAAGTGCTTCACAAGTATTACCTCATTTATTTCTCACAACAACCTCATCGGGTATCAATATCCCAATTTTCCAGGTGAGTCAACCGAGGCCCAGGTTGGTGAAGCGTAATTGGTAGCACAGGTTGTAAGGGGCGGGGCCGCTGTTGGAGGGACCCAGGCTACGAGACCCCCAAGTTCCTGTCCCATTCTTCTCGCATTGCCTCAACATAAAGCCTTACGAGCAACGTGTGTTTTGAAGTAACAGAGCCCTGCTGGGGTGGGGCAGAGGCAAGAGTTGACCTAGAAGGTGCCAGAACCCTGGGTCTGCAGGCTTTCGGGAAGGTATGCTGGAGTCTGCTCACCTGGGAGCCGACCGTTCCATCTTCAGGCTGACGCAGGACAGAAAATCAGCTTGAAATCCGCCACAGTGAGAGCGTTCACAGCGAGGAAATCAGCCAACGCTACAGAACGGAGCTGTCTCTTCACTCCTGACAGCCGCTTGGCGAACACTTAATGGCACGCTGCTGGTGACACCCGTCATGCCGACTGCCCTTTGCTGTGCAGAATCGTCCGCTGCCAGATTAGCTCTCCTGAATAGCCCAACGGAATAGGCACAAGAGACCAGCGTCCGATCTGACTTTGGCAGCTCGCTAGGTGAGTGACCTTGAGCTCATCGTTCACACTTGAGTCTCAGGTTGGTCCTCTGAAAAATGAAGGGAGGAGCAAGCCAGGGCACATGGAGTTAGGGTCCAGATAGCACATCTACCCGGGGCTTTCTGATTCTTCCAGACCGAAGGACCCAGGCAGAGAAGGGCCGGACTAGACAGATTTTAATGGTCTCTTAGCCATTAATAATGTAGAAGGCTGCCTAGTGGCCTTAATTTTTAGTTTGGCAAGAGAAGCTGCTATTTTAAAATTACTGCCTGCTTCCCACCCTAGAAGGACATAGAAAGTCACCTAGGTGCAGAGCAGTGTAGGTAAGGATTCCTGGAGTGACCCCTGTTACATATGTAAATGTAAGACTGGTTTGCTCCTTATCTGTGTGTGTGTGTGTGTGTGTGTGTGTGTGTGTGTGTGTAGGTACCCTTTGTAGCCTGACAGAGGCTTCCTCTCCAACTGGAGTCCTGAAGGAGACAGAAGTAAGGAAATTTGCATTCTAGAAATGACCAGATTGAGACCTGCCCCCTTCCCCATGAGCATCAGTGATCTTCAACCATTTCTGGAGGACTAATGTGTCTTCTCTCTTTCTATTCTCTTTCTGGAACTCCTCGTAGTTAGATGTTCTTCCTTCTGAACTCACTTCTCTCTCTCTTTTCCCAAGTGTGAAGTCAATTTAGAAAAATTGGAGGGGCGCCTGGGTGGCTCAGTCGGTTGAGCATCCGGCCTCAGCTCAGGTCATGATCTCGCAGTTCGTGAGTTCGAGCCCCGTGTCAGGCTCTGTGCTGACAGCTCGGAGCCTGGAGCCTGCTTCGGATTCTGTGTCTTTTTCTCTCTCTGCCCCTCCCTGCTCATTCTCTCTCTCTCTCTCTCTCTCTCTCTCTCTCTCAGAAATAAACACAAAAATTTTAAAGTAATCTTTACACCCAACAGGGGGCTTGAACTTATAACACCTCTATAGTGCATAAATCTGAAACATATACTCGTTAAATTTTAGAAATAAACATACCTGACACGCCTGGCTGGCTCAGGCGGAGCATGTGACTCTTGATGTCACAATTCTGAGTCTGAGCCCCATGTTGGGTGGAGAGATTAGTTAAATAAACTTTATTTTTTAAAAAATGAGCATACCCATGGAATCATCTCTCAGATCAAAAGGGAGAACGTTTCCAGCACCCCGGATTTCTCCCTCTTGCCCCTTGCAGTAAGACCGCTCCAAAAGCAACCACTTTGTGTTGTGATAGAGTAGTCTTGTCTGTTGTAAAATTTCGTATAAATGTAACCATGCAGGATGTACCCTTTGACATGCATTTTTTTTTTTCACTCTACTGTATCCATGAGATTCCCCTGTGTTACTGTGTAGGCCAGAGTAGATTCTTTTTACATTGCTCTGTGACATTCTACCACATAAATATAAAACATGCTGGGGCGCCTGGCTGGCTCAGTCAGTAGAGCATGCCAGTCTTGATCTCAGGGTTGTGAGTTTGAGCCCCTGGTTGAGTGTAGAGGTTACTTAAAAGTAAAATCTGGCGCACCTGGGTAGCTCGGTCAGTTAAGCGCTGACTCTTGATTTCGGACCAGGTCATGATCTCAAGATTTGTGAGTTCGAGTCCCAT
Organism: Panthera uncia; assembly: GCF_023721935.1. NCBI lineage: Eukaryota > Metazoa > Chordata > Mammalia > Carnivora > Felidae > Panthera > Panthera uncia. The sequence goes on from NW_026057585.1 coordinate 81,625,681, forward strand.
GTTGGGCTCCGCACTGCCAGAGTGGGGGAGCCTGCTTGGGATTCGCTGTCTTCCTCCCTCTCTGCCCCTCCCCTGCTTGTGCTCTGTCTCTCTCTCTCTGAAAAATAAATAAAATAAAAATACACTTAAATAAAAAAGAAATCTTGGGTCGCCTGGGTGGCTCAGTCAGTTAGGGGCCGGCTCTTGGTTTCAGCTCAGGTCATGATCTCCCGGTTCATAAGATCAAGGCCCAAATGGGGCTCTGTGCTGACAGCAGGGAGCCTGCTTGGGATTCTCTCTCTCTCTCACTGCTGCTCCCCCACGAGTGCACTCTCTCTTTTTTTTTCGGTCTCAGAATAAACATTTTTTTAAAATGAAATCTTTAAATAAATATAAAACATTTATTTTCGAGTTTTCTTGTTGATGGATATTTGGATAGTTTCTATTTGGGAGCTGTTATCATAAAACAGCTACAAATATGTCATATTTTACTTAAGAGTTTTTATTAGGAACAACTGATCATGCTTTTCAGGCTCAATTCATGTAATCTTACGGGTTTTCTTCCTTAATTAATATCAGTATATTCTTTCACAGCAAATGCACTCACAAACTCACAATGAAGCCTGTTTGTATTATAGTCACATACCCTATGAAGGAGGCCGTAGTGTAATATGTTCTCATTATATTGCTAGATTTGAATTGTCAAGGTTTTATTAAGAACTTTTACAACTATGTAATGCGAATTCAGCATGTATCAAGTTTATTAATTTACATATTAAGGTTATGCCGGTTTCATACAAATAAATTGTGAGGCTTTCAATTTTGTGATCTAAAATAGCATTAGGGGCGCCTGGGTGGCTCAGTCAGTTAAGCCTCCCACTTTGGCTCAGGTCATGATCTTAAGGTTCATAGGTTTGAGCCCTGCATCGGGCTCTGTGCTGACAGCTCGGAGCCTGGAGCCTGCTTCAGATTCTGTGTCTCCCTCTCTCCCTGCCCCTCCCCTGCTTGTGATCTGTCTCTCTCTCTCGCTCCAAAATAAATAAACATCAAAAAAAATACAAAAAATAGCATTAGATACACTTGAGTTTTAATGGTTAGAGAAAATTCAGCTATGAAAGCATCTGATCTGATATCCTTTTTTAAATTATTTTTTAATCATTTTGATATAAACTTAGGCTTACAGAAAAGTCATAAAAACTGTACAAGGATTTCAGATTCAATAAACATTTACATTCTGCCCTACATAATTCTCTCATTCTTCTCTCCCTCTCTCCCTCTCCTTCTCTCTCTCTCTCTCTCTCTCTTTCCCTCTTTCTATGTATGTGAAACAAGACCATTCTCTTATATAACCACAGTACAATTATCAAAAATCAGAAAATTTAATATTAGTGTATTAGTATTACTTAATATACAGTCCATACTCACATTTTATGTCTTGTTGCAATAATGCTCCTTGGGGCTATTTTTTTCCAGGTCCAGGCTCTAGTTCAAGGTCACACACTGCCTTTGGCTGTCCTGTCTTCAGTCTCCTGTAATCTGGGGAACAGTTCCTCAGACTTTCTCTGTTTTTCTGACTTGGCATTTGGGAAGTGCCCGGGCCAATTATCTTCGCGTGGGTTTGTCTGATGTTTCCTTGTGATTAGGTCCAAGTTATGCATTTAGCTAGAGCATCACGCAAGCAAGCTGTGTCCTTGCCAGGGCCCAGGACCCCAGGAAACTGCTTGTCCCAGTCGTGGGGTGTTAACTCTGACCATTTGCTTAAGTTGGTGTTCTCTGTTTCTTCACTGCAGGGTCACTGTTTTTTCTCCTTATAATTAATAAATATTTATGGGACATTACTTTGAGTCCACTTAACTACCCTGTTCCTCCTCGAACATCTGGCCTCACCCCTTTTAGAAAAATAATAGAACTTTCATTACCTTCCAGCCCCTTCTCGATGATCGGTGTTCCAACTTTTCTGTCCTTGAGTCAGCTCTTAAAATGTTCTGCCTGTCTTCTTAGCTCTCCATTTTGTGGAATTTTGTCACCTTTCATTTAAAATCTTTTATCTGCGTTAAAAAAAAAAAAAAAAAACTCAAGCAATCGAGTAATTAATTCCAAGAAGACTTTCTTGTCCTCTGTTCATTTTTTAAAATGTGCTGTTACTGTTGAAGAGATGACAATAATCGAGGGTCCCCTAAAGTAACTTTGCTGCCTCCAAGATCTTTTTCCCTCCTTGTTTATGTATATATTTTTATTTATTAAAAAAAATTTTTTTTTAATGTTTATTTATTTTTGAGAGACAGAGAGAGACAGAGCATGAGCGGGGGAGGGGCAGAGAGAGAGGGAGACATGGAATCCCAAGCAGGCTCCAGGCTCTGAGCGGTCAGCACAGAGCCTCATGCGGGGCCCGAACTCCCAAATCGTGAGATTATGACCTGAACCGAAATCAAGAGTCAGTTGCTTAACAAGTGAGCCTCCCAGGCACCCCTCCTCCTCATTTATCTTGGTCTTCCTCTTTCCCTCTTTCCCTCTTTCCCATGGAAGCTTTCTTCAAATGCCTGGCAAGTCTTGTTTGCTGTGTGCAGTTCTAAGAAGGACGCGGTGTAAGAGCTCTCAGGGGCCTTGCACGAACTTGCTAGAGGCTTTCTGGCTGAAAGCTTCATTTTTGGAGCCGTGGGAGGGGCCCTCACGGTGCTGGAGGATCTCAAGGGGAGATTTATTCAGACAGTAGCCGCCGTCTTCCCCATCCGTCTTCACCATCACCAGAGAGTTCAATTGCTTAATTGTGTAGACAAGAGCCCCCACGTTACAGCCTGCCATTTCGTGTGGCGGAAGGGCGTCTGGGTGAGACGTGCTGTGAGTGCCTCCGTTTACGGCCCATCTCTGACTTTACCACGTTATCCCAGTTCTCACTTGCCAGCCAGGAACCTCTCTGGAATTCTGCCGAAAAATAGATTCCCTCTCTTCCTGCAGCCCCTTCTCGGCATTTTCTCACTCGCTGCTTTCACCAATCTGCTTTGCCGCCCATTTTCCACCACCCTGAAATTTATTGAAACTTCTAGTTCCCCCAGGGATCAATCTCCTTTTTTAGGTGCAGATATATACAATGTAAAAAAATGTTGCTATCCTTTCGGTTGCATCCCCAGACAGAACATAATACAAGGGTCAGGCTGTCATCTTGGGCCACCGCCTCTCCAGTTACATTTTAATAAAAATGTCCTGTACTAAACTAACCAAAATTTGCATCTGTTACTTGTAACCAAAATATGGTGAAGCTAGAAAGGCATGGTCAATTTGTAGCTCTCTGCTGTGGGCATAGGATCCCTTCTCATTCCCTCCGCCTTTCTGCAAATGCACTACAATGCAATTGACTAGCGTCCTGGCTTGTTGCGTGAGATCGCTGCCCGGTCACCTTGGATCAGAGTTTTGGTTGCTCCTGAAATCCTCCATCACAGTTAATTTCCTTTCTGATTCTCGGGGCGCCCGGGTGGCTCAGTCGGTTGAGCGTCCGACTTGGGCTCAGGTCATGATCTCGCGGTTGATGAGTTCGAGCCCCGCTTCCGGCTCTGTGCTGATGGCTCAGAGCCTGGAGCCTGCTTCGGATTCTGTGTCTCCAGACTCTCTCCCTGACCCTCCCCCACTCATGCTCTCTCTCTGTCTCAAAAATAAATAAAAATTTAAAAAATATTCCTTTCTGATTCTCAAATCCAAATACCTGGGGGAGCCAGGCATATGTCACCAACGAATGAAGTGGGCTAAGTGGGGATGGGGGCAAACAGAGGGTTTATGCATCGTAGAGGAACAGCTGACACCAGACAACACAAGATCTCTGCCATGTGGACATGTGACCAAAGTTGCCAGGTCTTCTGATTTTGGGGGGTGGGAGGGGTTGGGGGGGCAGATCTTTTGAGTTTTAAGAGAAACTGGGAATCTAAAATTGATGTACAAATTCCAGATTTTTAAATGTTGGCAACGGATTTTTTTTTTTTTTAATTTAAAACCCTGTTCTGACTGAAGAAAACGTGCTTTAAGGCCACATTCGTTACTTCTAATTTAATCCCATAGGTGTTTAATCACAACTGATTTATGGGACACTTTTATCACTGCTACTGCTGGTGACAATTTTACTGCATATTTACTATTAGGCATTGTGCTAAGTAATTTATGAACATAATTGTATTTCATTGATATTACTTTTCCGTTTTATAGATGAGGGTGTCTGGGTAGTAAGAGTGATCCTTTTGAAATACAGCTCTTAAATCCTTAAATCTGTTCAAGGCTTCCTGTTACCCTTAGAATAAAAGTCAAACTCAAGATCCTATTTTTCTCTTTTTAAAGTCTGTTCACCTGGGGTGCCTGGGTGGCTCAGTTGGTTAAGCGTCCGACTTTGGCTCAGGTCATGATCTCACAGTTTGTGGGTTCAAGCCCCGCGTCGGGCTCTGTGCTGACAGCTCAGAGCCTGGAGCCTGCTTCCGATTCTGTGTCTCCCTCTCTCTCAGCCCCTCCCCTGCTCATGCTCTGTCTCTCTCTGTCTCAAAAATAAATAAAAAACATTAAAAAAAAAATAAAGTCTGTTCATCTATTTTGAGAGAGAGAGAGAGAGAGCAGGGGAGGGGAGGGGCAGAGAGAGAGGGAGAGAGAGACTCCCAAGCAGGCTCCATTCTACCAGCACAGTGTCTGACGAGGGGCTCAATCCCACCAACCGTGAGATCATGACCTGAGCCGAAATTAAGAGACACTTAACCAGCTGAGCCACCCAGGTGGCCCGAAACTCAAGATCCCTTAGCGTGGGGCGCCTGGCTCGTTCAGTTGGTGGGGCATGCGACTCTTCATCTCAGGGTTGTGAGTTCAAGCACCATGCTGGGTATGGCGATGACTTAAGAATAAAATATTTTTAAAAAAGAGAAAAGATCCCTTAGCTTGGGTTCACAAGGCACTTAACGCCCAGCCCCTACGTATCCCTCACCCTGCCTTGCACACTCAGCTTCAACAGCACTGAAGTTTTCTCAGTTCCTTCAAACATAGTAATTCCGCTCTTGCTACTGGGTTTTCTCTACCTGGACACTCTTCACTTCCATTCACTCTTCAGCCTCTACCCCGTTTCCCTTCTCCCCCACCCCCCGTGCTCCCTCCTCATCCTGAATTAAGTTAGGTACTTACACCATGAGTTTCCACAGGACTCATACCATTTCATTGCCGTTGCTGGTGTAACAAACGTGTTAATGAAATATTTCTTCCCGCTTTATCCCCCTTGAGTAATAGAGCCCTTAATGATGGGACATCTAGGTCAGCTTCCATAAATTCTCACTCACTTTCAGACATTCAATTTGTGTCCAGTTTGACGTGTTACAATAGTCTGCAGCAGGGATCAGCAAACTGGGGCCTCTGGGCCAAATCCTCTGGACTGTTTTTGTAAATAAAGTTTTTTTTTTTTTTTAACATTTATTCAAGTAAATAAAGTTTTACTGTACAACGGAATATTGTTCTGCAATAAAAAGGAATAAAGTTGGGGCTCCTGGGTGACTCAGTTGGTTAAGCTTCTGACTCTTGATTTCGGGTCACGATCTCACAGATCATGAGTTTGAGCCCCGCATCAGGCTCTGTGCTGACAGCACGAAGCCTGCTTGGGATTCTCTCTCTCTCCCGCCCTCTCTTTCTGCCCCTCCTGTGCCCTCTCTCTCTCTCTCTTAAAATAAATAAGTAAATAAATAAACTTAAAAAACTGATCGTAAAAAAAAAAAATTGATCGTGGTGATGGTCACACAATTCTGAGTATAATGATAACCAAGGAATTGTGTATGTCAGGTGGATGAATTGTACAGTATGTGAATTATACCTCAATAAAGCTGTTAAGAAAGAAAGAAAGAAAAAAAAGAGGAAGGCTTGAGAGAGAGAATATGGGGCACAACGGTGTGAACTTGCTGCAATTTATCGCACCGCGAAAGGTTATCAGTAGGTTGACAGAAATCTGTTCAGAGTACAGCGAGAGCGAAGAGGGAGGAAAGGTCACTCCCTCCAGGGAGGTACTTGGTGATACATGAGCTGGGTATTGAGAGACAGGTTGGTGTTCACCAGGCTGACAAGGCAAGGTGGAAAGGGTTGAGCGAGGCATTCTAGGCAGAAGGAACAACTTGGCAAACATCCAAAGATGTGAAGCAGCAAGATACGTCTGGGAAACTGTAAGCCTTTCAATACTGTCAGTCCTTTAAGAACGTAGAGAAATTGGGGCATCTGGCTGGCTCAGTCGGTAGAGCAGGTGACTCTTGACCTCGGGGTGGTGACTTTGAGACCCACGTTGGGTGTAGAGATTACTTAAAAATAAAATCTTAGGGGCGCCTGCGTGGCTCAGTGTGTTAAGCATCTGACTTCAGCTAAGTCATGATCTCACAGTTCACAAGTTCGAGCCCCACGTCGGGGCTCTGTGCTGACAGTTCAGAGCCTGGATGGAACCTGCTTCGGATTCTGTGTCTCCCCCTCTCTCTGCCCCTCCCCCACTCATGCTCTGTCTCTCTCTCAAAAATAAACATTTAAAAAAATTTTTTTAATAAGAAAATAAAATCTTAAAAAAAAATGTAGAGAAATGGAAGTAAGGCTATCCTTGAGAATGAGCCTGGTCAGTGGAGCAGAGTTTTAGGGGGCACAGACTTTTTTTTTTTTAAGTTTATTTATTTATTTTTGAGAGAGACAGAGCGTGAGTGGGGGTTGGGGAGCAAAGAGAGAGGGGGAGAGACAGAATCCCAGGCAGGCTCTGCATTGTCAGTGCAGAGCCTGACGCGGGGCTCAGATTCACGAAACTGTGAGACTGTGACCTGAGCCGAAACCAAGAGTCCGACGCTTAACCAGCTGAGCCACCAGGGGACTCGGGGCACAGACTCTTGAGGCAGATAGACCTGGATTCAAATTGCCTCCTATCAGGTATACAGTGTGACCTTAGGCAAGGTAATCAACTGCTCTGGTGCTCAATTACCTCATTTATTTGTTCAACTGACTATTAAACACTGATGATGTGCTGGGCACGGTGCTAAATATTCATAATACAAGGGTGAACGGGGCAGTCAGGGCTGATGGGTGCTTCCCTTGATGGAACTTAAAGTCTATTGGGAGAGACAGACTCTAAAACAAGCTATATTTGGGGTGCCTGGGTGGCTCAGTCAGTTAAGCATCCGACTCTTGGTTTTGGCTGATATCATGATTTCACAGTTGATGAGTTCGAGCCCCGGGTCGGCCTCCATGCGGACACAGTGCGGAACCTGAAGGAGATTCTCTCTCTTTCCCTCTCTCTCTGCCCCTCCCCACTGTTTGCCTGCTTTCTCTCTCTCTCTCAAAATAAATAAATAAACTTAAAAAAAAGCTATATTTATTAGATTTAGCTGCAAATGCAATGAAGCCCCAATCAACTGTGATCTGGGTGGTGGTCCAGGGTTTCTGTGTCGTTCTGTTGTCAGGAAATAGGTTTCCTCCAGTTTTGTGGCTCTGCCATGCTTGGTCTTAACTTTATGATGCAGAAAAACAGAACTACATTTCAGAAATGGATAAAGAAGTAAAAAGGGCATTACTCATCACACATAGTCTCTCTCTCTCTCTCTCTCTGTGTGTGTTTAAAAAAATATTTTAAACATTTTATTTTAATGTTTATTTATTTTTGAGAGAGAGACAGAGCGTGAGCAAGAGAGGGGCAGAGAATGAGGGAGACACAAAATCTAAAACAGGCTCTGAGCTGTCAGCACAAAGCTGGACTCGGGGCTCGAACCCACAGACCATGAGATCGTGACCCGAGCTGAAGTCAGATGCTTAACTGACTGAGCCACCCAAGTGCCCCATCTCTTTAAAAAATTTTTCTTTAATTTATTTTTATTTTTTTAAAGATTTTGTTTCTTTTTAAGTAATTTCCACACCCAACACGGGGCTTGAACTCACAATTCTTGAGATCAAGAGTAGCACACTCTTTCAACTGAGCCAACCAGGCACCCCCACACGATTTCTTAAGAAGAGTTCATATTTGAGATACTTAAGACTCTTTAAAAAAAAAAAATTAACATTTATTTATTTTTGAGAGACAGAGAGACACAGAACGCAAGCAGGGGAGGGGCAGAGAGAGAGGGAGGCACAGAATCCGAAGCAGCTCCAAGCTCTGAGCTGTCAGCACAGAGCCCGACACGGGGCTCGAACTCACAGACTGAGAGATCATGACCTGAGCCAAAGTCAGTTGCTTAACCGACTGAGCCACCCAGGCACCGCGAGATTACTTAAAAAAAATTTTTTTTAAAGATTAATATTATTATTATTTTTGCTTCAGTTTATTTATTTTGAGAGAGAGAGAGAGAGAGAACCAGCGGGGGAGGGACAGAGAGAGATGGGGACAGAGGATCCCAAGAGGGCTTTGTGTTGACAGCAGATAGTCCAAAACAGGACAGGAGAGAAAAACAAATTTCCACTAATTTTTTTATGAAATTAAAAATGTAAAAACCACTTCCGGCTTGCGAGTTGTATAAAAATGGGCAGCAGGCTGGATTTGGTCTGTGGGCTGTAGTTTGCTGATCCCTGTTCATCACATTCGGTATAAGCGTCCAATTAATCTTCACATCGATGAGATGAGGTGTGTGTTATCCTTATCCTCGTCTTACAGACAAGGAAACTGAGAGAACCCCCAAGAAGTGAAATAACTTGCCCAAATTCACATAATTCTTTTTTTTTTTTTTTTAAGATTTTGGTTTTTTTTTGGGGGGGGGGGGGGGCACCTGGGTGGCTCGGTCGGTTGAGCATCTGACTCCTCAGGTCATGATCTCACAGTTCATGAGTTCAAGCCCCGCATCAGACTCTGTGCTGACAGCTCGCAGCTCGGAGCCTGAAGCCCGTTTCAGGCTGTGTCCCTGTCTCTCTGCCCCTCCCCTGTTCATGCTCTGTCTCTCTCTCTCTCTCTCTCTCTCTCTCTCTCTCTCAAATATAAATACACATTTTAAAAAATCTTTTAAAAGATTTTTTTTTTTAGGTAATCTCTAGACCCAACATGGGTCTCGAACTCACAACTGTCAGATCAAGAGCCACATGCTCCGTTGACTGAGCCAGCCAAGCATCCCCCAAATTCACATAGTTCTCAATCTCTCTCTCCCTCTCTCTCTCTCTCTCTTTTTGCAAGCCCCTCTCCCAAATTCACAAAATTCTTTACCGGAGCTGGAATTTGAACCGAGGCAGTCCACTTCCAGGGTTTTCCAGCTTAACTACCTTGTTGTGCCACACACCTAAGGCACACGCAGGACTTGTCACGTACGTATTTATTTATATATGATTGCTTCCCTTTTTCATCTCACGGGTGCCAGATTGGAGAAAGGTATCTCCAATGGAGAATGAGAAGCACAAAGAAAGAAAGAAGGGCAGAAGCCTTTAGGAGCAAAAGATCTCCCAACACTTCCAGACATGCCCTCAATAACCCCGGGACTCCGTGAGGGCAGATGTGATTATCCTCATTTTACGAACACAAAGCAGCTACTCAGAGAGGTAAAGTGATTTGCCCAAGGTCACACGGCAAGGGTGTGGCAGAGTCAGGATCGGGGCTCCGGACTCCGGGAGCTTGTCTGGGTGCATCCTACGAGCACACTGTCTCTCAGACTCTGTCCAGGCCTGCAGCCTCCTCTGTTGGATGGGTTACCCAAGACCTGGTTTTTCCCGAGAACACCACGTATGATCTTCGGTTGTGCACCAAATCCCACAACGTTAGAACCCTTGGAAGCTCAGAAGTGGCAAGTCCATGAAAGACCATCAGGGGACCCTCCTACTTCTGTCGTGTCTGTGTACCAGGCCTTGCTGGCTGCTTGGCACTCGTTATTCCATTCAATCCCGCAGAAATCTCCAGAATCTTTCATTTGCGAATCTGTGGCCCCAACAGCAGGTCTCAGCGAAGGGAGTCAAGGCCCTGGGGTCAGACCGCTGCCCGTGGCAATCCTGGCTCAACCACTCACCAGGTCTGCAACCCCAGTTAGGTTGCTTTACCTCTCCGGGCCTCAGTTTCCTCGGCGGGAAAATGGGGACAATAGAACTTATCTCACACAGCTGTTGTAAGAATTCAGATTAATATTTGTATGTCAGATTCTTCTCAGTGGTGATCCCTAAGGGGCAGGATTAGGGGAGACATATTTCACAAACTTTTATAACTGTAAATATTTTACAATAATTGTGTATTATTTGGGAGCACCTGGGTGGCTCTGTCGGTTAAGCGTCCGACTCTTGTTTTCGGCTCAGGTCATGATCTCCCGGTTTGTGAGCCCGAGCCCCGTGTGGGGCCCCGTGCTGCTGACTGCTGAGCCTGCTTGGGGTTCTCTCTCTCCCTCTATTTCTGCCCCTCCCTCTCTGCTCCTCCCCCACTTTCAGCGCTCTCTCTCTCTCTCTCTCTCAAAATACATAAATATAAACTAAAAAAAAGTTACTTCTGAAGGAAGTATCTTCAAAAATAGTGTATTATTTTGTCAGTAGAAAAATGCGTATAGATAAACATATATATACACACACACATACACGCAAGCTAAGTGCATACAGTAAGCACTCAGTTCACTTGCCTGTATATGTATTTGTTCAACAAACAGGGAGCATCTGCTGTCTACTGTTGGCTACAACAACGTGTCTGTGGGATTTGAGCCCTGAAGAAGTTCCCAGTATGATTCACACTGGGTGAGGGTGGGAGGCATCTGCTGTGGTGTGAACAGAGCACTGTGTGTAGGTGACAAGGCCAGGCGGGAGCGGGGGCCTCTAATTGCCAGTTAGGGGTGATGGAGACACCGGGAGAGGCGGGCACCCAGAACAAAGGGTAGGTTTTCTGGATTAGCAGAGCTTGCCGGAGGGCAGACTGGGAAGGTACTTTCCCACAGCCAGCGACGATTTTTCGCAGGATTATAAGGAAAAGAGTTCTTTGTTTGAGGATGGCTCAGTATGTGTCAACCTCTGTAGCGGGGAAGACACGGCCGTAAGATTTTAGGACTCACCAGGTCACTCGTGGTGGGGGAGGGACAATTCTCTGAGAGAGGCTGGATTGTCATCCGGATGGAGCCCAGCTCCCTTACAGATTTAAATGTTCTACCTACAACCATCAAAGCTCAGGAAGAGGGGTGCCTGAGTGGCTCAGTCGGTTGAGCAGAGAACTTCAGCTCAGGTCATGATCTTGCTGTCCGTGGGTTCGAGCCCCCGTTGGGGTCTGTGCTGACAGCCTGCTTGGGATTCTGTGTGTGTGTCTCTCTCTGCCCCTCCCCTGGTCACATTCTCTCTCTCTCTCTCTCTCTCTCTCTCAAAAATAAATAAACACTAAAAAAATTTTTTTAAAAAGCTCAGGAAGAAATATGTGAATAAGTTTACAGTGTAGAGTTGAAGAAGGGGTTCCTTCTAAACACCAAGCCAGAAGCCATGTTGTAAAAGATTGATTAATTTGATGGGGGAGGGTGGAGTCTAAACATAGGTACTGCACAAGAGTCCAAAACCAAAAGCAAATGACAGATTGGGGGTAAATATTTATAATAAATGTAACATGTGTGTAGTGTAAGCACAGAGCACCTGCAAATAACAACAGAAAGACAAAGAGTGCAAATAGGCAACTCACAGAAGAAATAGCTGGGGAATGCAAGAAGATGTTTATCATTCTTACTATGCGAAGCTACAAAAAATCCAACAAAAAAATACAATCTTTTTTATCTATCAGATTGACAAACTTCATGAAGGTTAATGATAGCCTGTGTTGGTAATGGTGCATCTGTGTGTCTGTGTGTATTTGTGTACTTTTTTTTTTGTAAACTCTACCCCCAATGTGGGGCTCGAACTCACCACCGTGAGGTCAAGAGTCATGTGCTCCACTGACTGAGCTAGCCAGGGCTCCCGTGTACCCTTTTTATTTTATTTTTTTAATTTTTGAAATGTTTTTTATTTTTGAGAGAGAGAGAGAGAGAGAGAGAGAGAAAGTGCAAGCAGGGGAGGGGTAGAGTGCAAGAGAGAGAGGTAGACACAGAACCCGAAGCAGGCTCCAGGCTCCGAGCTGTCAGCACAGAGCCCGACGCGGGGCTCGAACCCATGAGCCGCGAGATCATGACCTGAGCTGAAGTTGAACGCTTAACCGACTGAGCCGCCCAGGCGCGCCCTGTGTACCCTTTTTAAGTGGGTTTGAAATTGGACAACTACTTTGGAGAATAATTCGACCGTATGTATTAATATTTGAATGATTTGCTCTCTCTCCCTCCCCTCACTCCCCAGGAACGTAAGATCCAAGAGGGATCCAAGGACCTCAGTGGCCATCCCTGCTGTTGTATTCCCAGAACCTGGAAGAGTATAGGTATGGCATAATAGGCCTTGAGTAAATACTTAACTTAATGGAGGCATGAATTTTACATTCACGTTTCTCTAAGTGTGGAAATTCTTTTTTTTTTTTTTTAAGTTTACTTAGTTATTTTGAGAAAGAGAGAGAGAGTGTGAGCAGAGGAGGAGCACAGAGAGAGGGAGAGAGAAGATCCCAAGCAGGCTCCGCACTGACAGCGTGGGACTTGAACCCACGAACTGTGAGATCGTGACCTGAAACGAAATCAAGAGTCAAACGATTCACCAACTGAGCCACATAGGCGTCCCTGTCTAAGTGTGGAAACTCTAGTCCAGAGAATCTGTTGAAAACTTCTTTCATGAGGGGACAAAGATGTTCCTCTAAACATATTTATTGAAGGGGCTCAGTCAGTAGAGCGTGTGATGACTCGATCTTGGGGTTGTGAGTTCAATCCCCACATTGGGTGTAGAGATTACTTAAAAAATAAAATCTTTAGAAAAAAAAATATCTATTGAAGCATTATATGACATGATGAAAAGAAAATGACAAACAAAATAAATGTTCCCCAATAAGCAGGGTGCATGAAAAAAAGTTTTCACCATGAGTGTGGAATGTCTCTTCGAAATCCTGATTTCATTTCCTTTGGATATATACCCGGAAGGGGGGTTGCTAGATCATACAGTAGTTCTGTTTTAATTTTTTGAGGAATCTCCATACCGTTTTCCATAATGGCTGTAACCCTTTTGGTTTAGTTTGAAATGTTACTCACGAGCACATATTAGAATTATAACTTTCAAAAGAAAAAAAGAAAAGTTAATGAAACATAAATGTTATTTTAGCACAAAAGCACAAAAGAGAAAAATTCAGCAGTCTGCCTAAATCACTGGGGTCTGGATTCGGGGTTTTGGTTTTTTTTTTCTCTTCTCCCTTCCCTCCTTTACCAGTTCTCCTCCTTCTCTCTTACTCCTCTTTGATTATTGTTATTTTTTAAGATATTTATTTTTAAGGAATCCCTACACCCAAGGTGGGGCTCAAACTCATGACCCTGAGATCAAGAGTCACATGCCCTTCCTACTGAGCCAGCCAGGGGCTCCTTCCTTCTTCTTTTAGATTCAGTATCTTTTTTGTCTCAAAAATAAAAAAAAAAAACATGAAAAACAAAATAAAAAAAAAATGAAGATGATAATGACACTTCCCACCTAGGGTCATGGTCAAGATGGTGTGAATTGATGTGCGTCAGACTCCTAGAACGGTGCCTGACACTGTTTTACAGATACAGAAATTGAGGCAAGTCAGCAGGGATTCATGCCCACATCCCTTGGCCCGGATACAGACACTGAGCACTCAGCACCTGCTGGGTCCTTCCAGTCAGCCCTATTTTGGGAGCCAACCTTTCACTTGGACTCTGAGGCAGAATGGGGAGGTGGAGTTGGGAGAAGTTCCCTTCTTGGTCCTTCCTGTGTTTCTTCAGCTGTTGAGCACAGCAGTGGTTTCCTTAATTAAGCAGGAGGCAGCCTGAGGGAAACCAGAAGCAAGTCCTCCGCTCTCCACAATCCTCAGAATTTTTATGCTGGTTGTAAAGTCAATTTGTGCAAGTCCCTGGGAGGGTCGCGTGTTTTTGTGGGGGGATCGGTTCCTTGTTGGCCTGAGGGGACTGCTTCTCTTCCCCACCAAGATGGCAGCCTGTGGAGGCAGGTCTGGCGGGACCCTCACAGTTCAGGCCCTGGCCTGCCCCCTACCTCACCCCAGTGACCCCGCGTGATGGCCACACAGAGATATAAGTGAGAGAGAGCTCCATTCAGAGGATTCTTTGAGAGGCACCTGGGTGGCTCGGTCGGTTGAGCATCTGACTCTTGATTTCGGTTCCGGCCATGACCTCACGGTTGGTGAGACTGAGCCCAGAGACAGGCTCAGCACTGTCAGTACCTGTCTCGTTGGCATTCTCTCTCTCTCCCTCTGTCCATGCCCCTCCCCTGCTCACATTTTCTCTCTCTCACAAATAAAAACAAAAACAAACCAAAATAAAACTTTAAAAGTAATGAAAATAATTGGGACTTCCTGGGTGGCTCAGTTGGTTAAGTGTCCAACTTTGCTCAGGTCATGATCGCATGGCTCGTGGGTTTGGGCCCCGCGTTAGGCTCTGTGATGACAACTCAGAGCCTGGAGCCTGCTTTGGATTCTGTGTCTCCCCCTCTCTCTGCCCCTCCCCCAGTTGTTCTCTCTCTCTCTCTCTCTCTCTCTCTCAAAAATAAATAAAAATAAGGGCGCCTGGGTGGCTCAGTCGGTTAAGCATCTGACTTCAGCTCAGGTCATGATCTCGCAGTTCATGAGTTTGAGCCCCGCGTCAGGCTCCGTGCTGACAGCTCAGAGCCTGGAGCCTGCTTCCCATTCTGTGTCTCCCTCTCTCTCTGCCCCTCCTATGTGCGCTCCCTCCCTGTCTCTCAAAAATAAATAAACACTGCAAAAAAATTTAAATAAATAAACAAAAATATTAAAAAATAATAATAATACATATTTTAACCATTTTGCTTCAGAAATGTTTAGGAGTGGGGTGCCTGGGTGACTCAGTTGGTTGAGCGTCTGACTCTTGAATTCACTCAGGTCATGATCCCAGGGTCGGGGATTGAGCCCCGTTTCAGGCTCAGGGTTGGGTGTGGAGCCCGCTGAACATTCTTAGCCTCTCTCACTCTGCCCTTCTCCCCCCAGTCAGGTGCGGCCTCTCTCTGTCTGAAATGAAATAACATACTTTAAAAAAAAAAATTTTTTTTTAAAGATGTTTGCGGAAAAAAAGCAGATGACAGGGCGCCTGATGGGCTCAAACAGTGGAGCATGTGAGCGGACTCAATCTTGGGGTCGTAAGTTGGAGCCCCACACTGGGTGTAGATGTTAAGTAAAAATAAAAGCGAAAGAGAAAGAAAGAAAGAAAGAAAGAAGAAAAAAGAAAGGAAAGGAAAGGAAAAAAAAAGAAAGAAACAGAGCATATGTGAAATCATTTCTTTTTAAGAAAAGTGAGGTCACAGAGGGAATGTGGCAAAATCCAAGGCTTCCTCCGGGCTGCCCCTGCACCTGCTGGCCCCACACCCCATCCCCTCTGCCCCTCCCTCCCTCCCTCACTAGGTGTGTGCGAGGAGGGGGGTACAATCTGCAGTGGCGTATCCCTCTGGCACTTGGTGACCGGGTCCCGTCGCACCCAAAGGTCTTTCCGCACCCTGCCCCCTCCGCAGACCTGGGCTCCTCCCCCACCCCTTCTTCCTACTTATAATTCCGTGTAATGATTTAATTCCTGGGGGGTGGCCTGTGTGCGGAGCCTGCGCGTGCCTTGTGGCAAGGAGGCTGGTTTCTAGTCAACTGAAAATAAAGAATAATAAGCCACAAAATCAAAACACATACACAAGAAGTCAACGTGGAGAGCAATGTTTATTCCGGGTTTTGCTCCTTGCCCAGGATGGAAAACACAAAATGAAAACACGGCTACTCCCGTCACCGAGAGCCAGCCAACCTTTTTGTTAACAGTTTGTTTCTGCTTTTTGGGTTACAGGACACCTGTGATGTTTATTTAGCCCGCGGGTGGCGGAAGAGACAGCCACCTGTCCCTGGGTGCCCTCCCCCCCTTACCCCCCTCCAGCATGAAGAGGGCAGAGTCTATGGCTCAGCTCGGCCCTGCATCGGGGTTGCAGCTGTCAGCGCAGAGCCCGCTGTGGATCCTCTGTCCCATACACGTTTGTAAACAATTAAAAATAAAAATAAAAATAAATAAATAAATAAAAATAACGAATAAAGCCATCTGGGTGGCTCAGTGGGTTAAGCATCTCTCTCTCTCTTTTTTTTTTTTTTTTTATTTTTTTTTTTCAACGTTTTTTTTTTTTTTTTTTTATTTTTGGGACAGAGAGAGACAGAGCATGAACGGGGGAGGAGCAGAGAGAGAGGGAGACACAGAATCGGAAACAGGCTCCAGGCTCCGAGCCATCAGCCCAGAGCCTGACGCGGGGCTCGAACTCACGGACCGCGAGATCGTGACCTGGCTGAAGTCGGACGCTTAACCGACTGCGCCACCCAGGCGCCCCTCTCTCTCTCTTTTTTTTAATGTTCATTTTTTCAGAGAGAGATTGAGCATGAGTGGGGGAAGGGTAGAGAGAGGGGGAGACACAGAATCCGAAGCAGGCTCCAGCCCCCGAGCTGCCAGCACAGAGCCGGACATGGGGCTCGAACCCACGAACCGTGAGATCATGACCCGAGGGCCGAGTCGGACGCCCGACCGACTAAGCCACCCAGGCGTCCCAGCATCTGACTCTTGATTTGGGCTCAGGTCATGATCTCACGGTTCCGGGGATCATGGGATCGACTCTGCAGACAGCGTGGAGCCTGCTTGGGATTCTCTCTCCCTCCCTCTCTGCCCCTTCCTGGCTAGCGTGCACATGCTCTCTCTCTCTCTCAAAATAAACTTTAAAAAATAACATTACTAATTATTACAACAGCCTTTTCAATTGGAAAATGCAAAACAGAACTTTTTTCTTAATGCCGACTATGGAAAGTCAGCTGAGAGGAAATCTGGTCAAGAAATCTGATCTTGGGGGGCGTCTGGGTGGCTCAGTTGGTCGTGTCTTGACTCGATTTCGGCTCCTGTCATGATCTCACGGGTTCGTCTCGTGAGTTCAGGCTCTGCATCTGGAGCTGATGGTGCAAAGCCTGCTTGGGATTTTTTCTCTCTCCGCCCCCGCCCCCCCCCCCCACACCCCTTGCCTGCACTTCCTGAAACGAATAAATAAACTCTAAAAAAAACCCCACAAACGCCTGATCTTGGGGTTATCGCAAGCCTCTTGTTATCAGCGATCCCAAACCTGGGGGAGTGGAGGAGGGGCAGGGCCCTGCCCTTTTCCAGAGGCTATCAGGAATGGGTGGGTGTGAGCTGGTTTTATTTACCAGACTTAAAAAGGTGGATTCCAGGCTGAAGGGGGAGGGCCTGGAGCGGAGAGGACTGTACTGATTAGAAAGCAGAGATCTGGGCCCTGGGGTCAAAGGGAGAGCTCGGCAAATTCCAGGACCCGGAGGGAGCTGGAGGGGGGGAGGTGCTCTGAGGGGCCTTGGCAGGAGCTGACCCTTAGAACAAAGTTTCTGCCCAGTGTCCCCAGGGCAATGGGAAGCCACAGCGGGTGTTTAAGTTAGAGTTCTTCGGTTAAAAAGGGACAGAATTCCACTGGAACTACGTTAAGAAACTCTGTTAGGAAAGACAAAGCGATCTCTCTCTCTCTCTTTTTTTTTTTTTTTTTTTGCACTGCTTATTCAATTTTGAGAGAGAGCGAGAGCAGGGGAGGGGCAGAGAGAGAGGGGGACAGACATCCCAAGAGGGCTCTGGGCTGACAGCAGTGAGCCCGATGCAGGGCTCGAACTCGCAAACTCACAAACCTGAGCTGAGGTTGTAGGCTCAATGCTCCATCAACTGAGCCACACAGGTGCCCCGACAAAGGGATCTCTTAGAGCTGAAGAGCTAACAACCACGCCCAGGAAAGAGGAAAGGGGTGTCCCAGCTGCAACAGTTTGTGTGCTGGCTCTGGGTGGTGAACAACTCCTTTTACCAGGTTCCCACCGTATACCAAACCTTGCTCAGCCCTTCACGTGCATGAACCTATTTAATCCTCAAGGGATGAGGCCTCGGCAAGTATGACCTGTTGCCCCGATCCTCACTGCACAGGTAAGGACAGTTATGTGACTTGCTTTTAAAAATATATATTTATTTATTAAAAAATTTTTTTTGAGGTTTATTTATTTTTGAGAGAGCGAGACAGAGCGTCAGCAGGGGAGGGGCAGGTTCCAGGCTCTGAACTGTCAGCACAGAGTCCGATGTGGGGCTCAAACCCATGAACCGCGAGGTCGTGGTCTGGCCAAGTCGATCATGATATCGCTGAAGTTGGACACTCAACCAACTGAGCCACCCAAGTGCCCCGAAGGTATCTTGACTTTTACGTTTTTAGTGACACAATGGCATGCACTTGACTTTCTCATTGTAGATTCAACATTGACATTCAACTTTGGAACATTTCTGTTTGAAAATACTTATTCAAAACCCTCCAACGTTTCATCAAAACTGAAAAACTCTTGCTGTGTCGTTCCTAGACACTATTTAAAAATTCAGTGATGTCAAAGGAATCTTTTACCACATCATTCGCTATCAAGTTTAAAGGATACACAAGAAAAAAAAAAAAAAAAAAAGATACACAAGACAAAATAAAATGGATTTCCCTGGAACTCTTTCTCAAGGCTCTTCTAATCCATCATAGTTTTCCATGCATTTCTGCTACATTGTCATATTCCCGGCCCCTGGGGTTATTTCTGTCTTCCTCTTGATTCAGTTTTTGTAAGTAGTCTCCTGAGAATGTAAAATCTTTCCCTAGTTGAGTCATCTGCTAAACAAAATCCCCCAAGATGTTCACACATAGATGTATTTGCATTTTGGAAATCAGCAAATCTAAAATAATTGTTATGTATTCTGCAGAGCTTGTTTCTGGAGTTGTACTTAAAATAATGGAGTAATGTCTAACATCTCTTTATTCAACATGGTCTTATTCGTTGCATCTCTCCTTTTAATTATTTCATTTTGCCTTTTATTCCCTAAACAATGTGTAATATTATTTTGTGTCAATGTTTACATTTCGCATAAAATGTTCTGACATGATTGTTTCAAACTTGGCTATGATTCCTGCCAAGTAAAGAACGTTTCTCATTATCACACTCATTAACTTTTTTTGGATGAGCTTAGATATTCCCTCACCAAAAAGTGAATCATAAGTATCATATGCTCAAAAACAGCACCCAATTTTGTTTTCTCATTTTCACATGGATATCATATATTTTTGGAATCAGATTTCAATTTGGTTGGTGTGCATTTCACCCCCTTCATGTTTATTAGGAATATGCAGGAGACGCTGCCAATCTCTGTGTTCCCATTCTCGTGTTGATTTGATTTTTTCAATCTCCAAAGACTTTACAATGTAGACAAAATATAGAATTCCTGGAGTAGAAATAAAGTAAGGAGGATTTAGTGATTTTTTTTTTCCTAGAAGAACTGTATTTTCTTTCTTTTTTTTTTTTAAACCTTTATTTATTTTTGAGACAGAGAGAGACAGAGCATGAACAGGGGAGGGGCAGAGAGAGAGGGAGACCCAGAATCTGAAACAGGCTCCAGGCTCTGAGCGGTCAGCACAGAGCCGGACGCGGGGCTCGAACTCACGGACCGCGAGATCGTGACCTGAGCCGAAGTCGGACGCTTAACCGACTGAGCCACCCAGGCGCCCCTCTTTTTTTTTTTTTTAAAGTATTTTTAAGTAATCTCTACATCCAAGTTGGGGCTCAAACTCACAACCCCAAGAACAAGAGTCACGTGCTCTCCTGACTGAGCCAGCCAGGTGCCCTAGAACTGTGTGTATTAAGTTTCTAAAACTTTCTACCTATGACGTTATCTGGAAACTTAACATTTCTCACCTGAGATATATCATTACAACTAGAGTTCCCTGTTTAAATTTTTTAATGTTTATTTATTTTTGAGAGAGAGAGAGAGAGAGAGAGAGACAGAGTGTGAGTGGGGGAGGGGCAAAGAGAGAGGGAGACAGAATGTGAAGCAGGCTCCAGGCTCTGAGCTGTCAGCACAGAACCGGACATGGGGCTCGAACTCATGGACCTCAAGATCATGACCTGAGCTGAAGTGGGAGGCTTAACCGACTGAGCCACCCAGTCACCCCCAGAGTTGCCTGTTTAATATGCAGAGTTATGTGGTCCGTACCTGACAGGCAGAAAGTGCATTTGGTTTAATGGATTCTTTTTTTTTTTTTAATGTTTATTTTTGAGAGAGACAGAGAGAGAGAGAGAGAGAGAGAGAGAGAGACAGAGTATGAGCGGGGGAGGGTCAGAGCGAGAGGGAGACACAGAATCCGAAGCAGGCTCCAGGCTGTCAGCACAGAGCCCGACGCAGGGCTCGAACTCACAAACCGTGAGATCGTGACTGGAGCCGAAGTTGGACGCTTAACCAACTGAGCCACCCCAGGCACCCCTGGGTTAATGGATTCTTGCAGGGTTTTGTTTGCTTTTGTTTTGCTCTCCCAGTTTTTCTCGAATTCCATCCGTGATGGGGTGTTGAAGTCCAAGGTAAACTCACAACCTGTGAGTTGTGTGAGAGCTACATTTTGCTAAAACTGGTACCTCCTTGTGTTCTGGCAATCCTTCTCATTTTTCCAGAAATCCAGTCATCTAGAGGAGCCATTAAGTTTGGCCACTGGAACCTAAATGTGTAAGAGGGTGCTTAGATCATTGTAAACAACTATATATATATATATATATATTTTTTTTTTTTAATTAAAAAAATTTTTTATGGTGCACCTGCCTGGCTCAGTTGGTAGAGCATGCAACTCTTGATCTCAGGGTCATGAGTTCGAGCCACATGTCCCCCCGTCCCAGGAAAAACAGGGTTATTTGGACTGAGAGTTGGAGAATGAGAAAGAACTGAGCAGCCTACTGAGCTAAGGAGTAAGATTAGGTAACCAAACGGCAGACAGAGCTCATCAACCAAATGAACTCCACTTTCTAGCAACCTTCAGTTAGTGCAATCAATAAAGTCCTGCTGGGAAATGTATTTGCCATTAAATCACCAAAGTGTGCCAGCCCCTGTTACAAAAAAAAACCAAAAAAACAAAAAAAAAAACCGTACAGTTTCTTTTTAAGTTTCCACAACACCTCCCAGCCACAAGTATTGCGAAAGAAAGTTTAAAAACATCACCTTTGACAGATCTTGAGCTTATCTTCGGCATTTAGCTCAAAGGTCTCACCATCCCCCCAAAATGATTCTCCCGCCAACCTCATCAGCTAAAAGTTGTATCCAAGTAGCGAGAAGTCGGTCTTGGCTGGCCCACGGTAATTCTTTTCCCGTTTTCCCCAGCCATTTAGGGCTGAACGGCAGAGTCAGGCTCGGATTGGGGGGTGAGGGAGGAAGGGCTCAAGGGCTCATGTTCCCCCCGTACAAGATGGCTTCTGGAGCTTGATGGGAGAGTGGAGCTGGAGAGGCTTGAGGGAAGCATCCAGGCCCTGTATTCAGAGTCACTGCTGGAAAAGGAGGAGAAGAAATGTTTTCCTACCTTGTGGTGTTGGCGCATCTTTTTCTGAGCTTTCCTCATTTTCTTCCGCATCTTCTTGTCCGTCGTCATTCCTGGTCCTACCATGCAGGGTGCCAAGGGATTCACAGGAGGCATGCCAGGAGCAGGGGGTGGGTAGGGAGGGGGGTAGGGGCCTAGGGGTTGGGGTCCTAGATACCCCGGTCGTGCACAGGATGAGGTGGGGGAGAGCTGAATCTCCCTGGGGAGCTGCTGGGGGAGTTGGAAAGGGGCCCGGAGGACAGGGAGGATTGACAGGTGGTGGTTGGGCAGGAATGGAATACAATTAGCAGGGTATTACATACAATATGTAATGCACATCATTAACAGTTTGTGCTATCTGTAAGGCTTCTGGTCAACAGTAAGCTATTCGTAGTTAAGTTTTTGGAGAATCAACAGTTACACATGGATTTTCCGATGCGTGGAGGGGTCGAGCGCCTCTTGTTTTTATTAGATGACATTAGAGCCACAAGGTTTTCATTCTGTTTTTCTTTTCTGAGCAACAAAGTTTTTTGATTGTTGTCAAAACGGAATGATATCTGATGACATGGTTACAAAAAGACACCTCAGTGTATGCTTGAATATTGTTGCATTACGTATGCAGATCACTCGTCTTTGGAGTCAGCAAAATTATAATGAAAAAAAATTATTTTAAGGGGCGCCTGGGTGGCTCAGTCAGTTGAGCGTCTGCCTTTTGATTTCCGCTCAGATCATGATCTCATGGTTCATGGGTTCGAGCCCCACGATGGGCTCTGTGCTGGCATTGCAGAGCTTGCTTGGGATTCTCTCTCTCCGTCTCTCTCTGCCCCTTCCCCGCTCAAGCTCTGTCTGTCTCTCTCAAAATAAATAATCATTAAAAAAAAAAAAAGATTAAGTAATCTCTATACTCAACACAGGGCTCAAACTTATGGCCCTGAGATCAGGAGTCACATGCTCTACCAACTAAGCCAGCCAGGCGCCCCTATAATGAAATGTTTTTTAAAATTCTAAATAGCAAAACTCTCTACCACTGTAATGGCACTCCCTTAGATATGGTGGTGTTGTGCAGTGTACGACCTTAACAACAATACCCAGAGGCTCTGCTATGTGAGTGATCAATGAGAATGGTGATTAATGCCCTGGGAAGGACCATTCATCTCAGATGAGGGGCATTATTTGATCCTAACCCCATGACAGTCACTGCCAGGACAGGATGGAAGAAGAGATAAGAGGAGGGCTACCGAGATAGCCTGAAATGACTCGTCGTGAAGGTTACCCCAGTTATCCTACTGAGTGGCCTCTCTCCTCTTTTTTTTTCTGACCTGAAGAACTGGGCCTTATCAGCAACCTGGTCCTTACTCAGGCTTTCTCCTGCCTTGACTAGCTGAGATGCAATGCTCACTTCATTCATTCATTCATTCATTCACTAAGCATATCAGGCTTCATGCTAGTCTCTGGAGGTTTGAAGATGGACCAGTCATAGTCCCTGGCCTCCGGGCCTAATGGAGGACCTAGACAGGTAGACTTACCATGTGTCAGGCCCTGTTCTAAATCCTTTACGTGAATTATCTCACATAAAGGCATTGCAAAGCCTGCTTGGGATTTAATCCTTGTCACACACTCAGTGGTGGGTTGGAGGAAACCGTGTGGGAAATGGAGGCGCATCGACCTGAGGTTTCGTGGCTGCTCGGATGAAACAAAGAACTCGAGTATCATTTGGCGGGCCACCTGGGTGAGGAGTGATGTCACTTACAGACATGGGGATGAACAGCAGGTTTGAGAGGGGGAGTTAGATGATGGGCGAAAGGCCCAACAAGTTGGGTTTTCGGTGTCTGTGGGCTATCTGTGCAGAAGAGTCTAATAGACACGTGGTGACTATCAGAAAAGCCTGTGCTAAACTCTCACTTTGAGCATACTGGACATAATCATCGTAGCTGCACCGCGTGGATGGAATCAGTGAAGGAAAGACTGATACAGAAAAGAGAATCCTGGGCTAAGAACGTGGATCGCAGCAGCATAAAACGTACAGGCTCTGTCTTCCAAGATTTTGTCAGTTGTAAATAATAGAAACCCAAACGTAACTGACTTTAGCAAAAACAAAGCAAAAAAGAGAGCTTTTTCCACTCAGGAGAGAGGACTGGCTTCTGGACGTGGCTGGATCCGTGGCCTCAGTGTCATCAGGTCACCGTGTCTTGGCTTTGTTTTCCTCGGGGCTGGCTTTCTTCTCGGGCAGGCCCCTTATGAGCGGGGGAGGGGCAGAGAGCGAGGGAGACACAGACCGGAAGCAGGTTCCAGGCCCCGAGCTGTCAGCACAGAGCCTGACGCGGGGCTCGAACCCACGAACCGTGAGATCATGACCAGAGCCGAAGCCAGACGCTTAACCCACTGGGCCACCGAGGTGCCCCTGGCCCATGTGTTTTGACTTCCGAGGGGAGAATTGGTTAAAGAAATGGTCTAGCAAACAATGGGAATTTCAGAGTCTGCACCCACGAACATGCCTTCCCTCTAGCCATTGTAGATGAACGGTCTTCGCTCCTCTCTAAAGCCAGTCTCTCCTCTGAGCCAGCAGACTCAATGACAGCGATTTTCCCCTCTCCCCAATGTCATCAACTTTTGCTCTTTTGCTCTTTGCATTGCCACCAGTTTACAGACATTCTATTATTTCTCCCATCTTAAAAAGAAACTCCTCCTCATTCTACCCTTCCCCCCCCCCCCCCCACCGGTCACAGCTTCTTTGAGGGGCACCTGGGTGGCTTGGTCGGTTCATCACCTGACTCTTGATTTCGGCTCAGGTCATGATCTCACGGTTCAGTTCGTGGGTTCAAGCCCCGCATCAGGCTCTCCACTGTCAGGGCAGAGCCTGCTTGAGATTCTTTCTCTTTCTCCCTCTCTCTCTGTGCCTCCCCTGCTCTCTCTCAAAAAAAAACAAAAAAACAAAAAAACAAAAAAACAAAACAAAACAAAACCTTAAAAAAAAAAAAAAAAGAATAAACTTCTTCAAAGCCAGTCTCCTCCAAAGAGTCAACTTACTCACTGTCTCCAATCTCTCTCCTCATTCCCCTTTAACCTTTTTCTCCAGTCTGGTTTTTCCTCCAGCATTCCACCGAAACTGCCCTGGCCAAGGTCACCAGCCACTTCCACTTTGTTAAGTTCAGTGGTTAATTCTCTTTTTTTCTCTGGTTTGACCGATCTGCTCACTCCTCAACATACTTTCTTTTCTGGTTCCAGGACACCAAATCATTCACCTCCAGTCCTCCTCTGTTTCTCAGTGGACTCCTGTCCTTCTCCCAGACCTCGGTGTAGGAGTGCCCCAGGGCCCCAAGGTTGAACTGATTCCCTTCTCCACCTCTTGTCACCCGCCCCCCCCATCTCATCCAGCCTCATGATTTGATTACCGGTTGTGTGCCAGCAAGTTCCAAGCGTGTATTTCTAGCCCAGACCCCTTTCCCGAACCCCAGACTTACTTATCTGCCTACATACCAACACTGCTCAGATCTGCTTGAATGTTGAATAGCTGTCTCAGATTTAAAAATATGAAAAAAAAATTTTTTTTAAGGTTTATTTATTTTTGAGATAGAGAGACAGAGCATGAACAGGGGAGGGTCAGAGAGAGAGGGAGACACAGAATCCGAAGCAGGCTCCAGGCTCTGAGCTGTCAGCACAGAGCCAGACACGGGGCTCGAACTCATGGACCACGAGATCGTGACCTGAGCCGAAGTCAGACGCTTAACCAACTGAGCCACCTAGGCACCTAGATTTAAAATGTTTAAAACTTGGGGGAGCCTGGGTGGCTCAGTCGGTTAAGCATCCCAGGTCACGATCTCGTGGTTCGTGACTTCTGGCCCCGCATCGGACTCTGCTGTCAGCACAGAGCCCGCTTGGGAACCCGCTTGGGATCCTCTGTCTCCCTCTCTCTCTACCCCTCCCCCCTCTCCAAAATCAAGAAACGTTAAAAAATAATAAAATCAAGTGTTCAAAAGTGAACCCCAAATCTCTCCCCTCCCCACTTCCTCATTCCGTAGCCTTCCCCAACCAAATAGAGGACAACTGTCTAGTACTCGGGCTTCCAAATCCTCAAGTTATCTAAGTGACATGCCAAGGTTGGCCGTAGGGGGGTGAGATGGCCACGGGCAGTGGTCTGCCACAGTGGGGAGGGAGTACTTTATGACTTTTTAGACAATGTTTAGAATTGGCGATGCATGATGATACTATACAGCAGATTAACATCTCCATTTTATTATGATTTTAAAATTCTCTACAGACAAGGTACCCCCTTCATCCTTATTGCCTAAATCCAGGGAGAACCATCTGGTTACTATGCTTCCCATCCCTCCCTTGGGGAGGCTACTGTCTGGGTCCCCTCTTTTCTTTCACCTTCTTCGTTCTTTCACGTAAGAAGTTCTAGTAACTCGACCTTCGAAAATATCCCTGGGCGCCTGGGTGGCTCAGTTGGTTGAGCGTCTAACTCTTGGTTTCGGCTCAGGTCATGATCTCAGGGTTTGTGGGATCAAGCCCCGAGTAGGGCTCTGGGCTGGCAAGTGTGGAGCCTGCTCGGGATTCTCCCTCCGCTCCCCTCCCCCACTCTCTGTTTCTCAAAATAAAAAGAATAAACTTAAAAAAAATCCAGAATCCAGCTTCTTCTGCCGCCTCCACTGATGTCACTTTGAGCCACCACCGTCCCTTCTTCGCATCAATTGTAAGTAGCCGCTAGCTGGGTCTCTGTGCCTCTACCCTTGCCCCTCGGTCATTCCTGACGCCACAGCCAGAGTGACTTCTTTTTTAAGTTTGTTTATTTTGAGGGAGACAGGGTGCCGGCAGGGCAGGGGCAGAGAGAGCGAGGGGGAGAGAGAGCATCCCAAGCAGGTTCTGTGCTGTCAGCACAGAGCCCATCGTGGGGCTCGAACTCACGAACTGTGAGATCATGACCTGAGCCGAAACCGAGAGTGGGACGCTCAACTGACTGAGCTACCCGGGTGCCCCTGGAGTGATTTTTCTAGAGCCTTGAGTCACATCGTGTGGAGGCCCTGCTCAGTACCCTGCAATGGTTCCTCACCTCCTTCTTCACAATGGCCTCTGAGTCCCCAGTCAGCCCGGCCCCGTAGTCTGTGGTAGGTCTCACAGACTTGGACTCTTGCCTCTCCCTCCCTGGCTCTTGCTGCTTCCACCCCAGTGCCTTTGCAAGAGCTGTCCCCATTGCCCGGACTGCTCTCCCCTTAGAGGTCAGCTTGGACCGCTCCCTCACTTCGTCAAGCGTTTGTTCAGATGTCACCTTCTCTGAGGCCCACCTGCGTGGACCACCCTCTGGCCATGCTGCGATCCATGCTGTCCCCCCCCCCCCCAGACACATGCGTCCTCTCATCTTCTGGTTTTTTCTTTTTAAAAAAAAATTTTTTTTAACATTTATTTATTTTTGAGACAGAGAGAGACAGAGCATGAACGGGGGAGGGGCAGAGAGAGAGGGAGACACAGAATCCGAAACAGGCTCCAGGCTCTGAGCCATCAGCCCAGAGCCTGACACGGGGCTCGAACTCACGGACCGCTAGATCGTGACCTGAGCTGAAGTCGGACGCTTAACCGACTGAGCCACCCAGGCGCCCCTCATCTTCTGTTTTGAAGGTATAATTGGCTTTACTAAATGATTCACGAATCAGGCCGCATCCTATCTGGCAAGCAGAGGGGAGCTCTGAGGAGGTATACACAATGGCAGGTGTTTATTTGGTTTTAAGCAGGCTCCACACCCAACGTGGGGCTTGAACTCAAGACCCTGAGGTCAAGAGTCGCACGCTCTGCGGGACGGAGCCAGTCAGAGGCCTTCAAAATGGAAGGTTTTTATAGGAAGGAGGGTGGCGCGAGAAAGCTATAAGGAAAAGCAAGGATTAGAGCGCCTGGCTGGCTCAGTCCGTAGGATACTGGACTCTTGATCTCGGGGTTATAAGTTCAAGCCCCTTGTTGGGCCTAGAGTTTACTTTAAGAAAAGAAAAGAAAAAAAAGGATTATTCCAGACCAGGTCACTTTCCCTTGGGGGGAGGGGCCTTATCGTGCAGATTACCTCTTCCTTTGGGGAATGGAGAGGGCTGCGTGACAGACTGACTGGCGCTCAGTGGAAAAATCCTGGCTGACTGGTTGAGACTACCTTTCTGGAGGGGAGAGGGGCCGTGTGAGTCCTCTTGCCTTAATCTCTGATTTGTTTTTCCTTTTTCTTAGCACTTTCCCTCCCCAAGGTATTACCTAATCTACTCATGATGTGTATTGCTTCTTATCTTTCTCTCCGGGACTGGACCGTCAGCTCCCTGAGGGCGGAAGCTCTTTGTTTATTTATTTACTGATGGATCCCAAAGCTTTGGTGAAAATGACACCTATCATCCCAACCAGTGGTGAAAGAAGGTGCTGTTTTCTGTGGCTTCTTGGGTGTCCCCCACAACTCTTCCCCAGCCAACAAACGCAGACAGGGTCCAATGTCTTCACTTGGTCATATGGAAAACTTTGAAGTTGGTGCAAGCAGGCTGGGTCCAGGGACCCAGAGGAGGGTCCTGTAGGACCAGCTCAGAGGGTCCTGGCCTCCCTGCAGGATAGAAATCAAATGGGAGCAGGAGAAAGTGAAGGCAGGGTGTGGCGGATAGGGTAAGTGACAGGAAGGGAATGGCAGAGTGTCTGGGAGACTCAAAAGAAAGAAGAATGAGTGTCCTTGTCGCTTTGGGTTAGGGGTTTATACTGGAAAGGGGTCGAGGATACGTGTTCCTTGAGGAATCCAGGGCGGGGTCCAATCAAAGCGGGGGGGGGGGGGTGCCAGGTGCATAATGGGTGTTATTTTATAAATCACCGAAGGTGGCGGATATGGATGCCAGCGTTGGCTGAGGTTTGTTTGAAGCTAATGTCTTGGAACCCGTTTGGTTCCAACTCTTCTTAGATGTTATCAGGTGTTTGGAGCCCAGGACAAAACTCAGAGAATGATTAACTTTCTTGTCTCCTGCTTGGAGTGGGGACATAGTTTCTTTGGCTTATTCAGAGGCAAATTATGGAACATGAGTAAGGGGGGCCTCGCAGATGGAGTCTTTCTAAAATGGAGTCCCAGGGCTCCTGGGTGGCTCGGCCAGTGGAGCGGGTGACTCTTGGTCTCAGGTTGTGAGTTCCAGTCCCATGCTGGGTGTAGAGGTTACTTAAAAATAAATAAATAGATTAAAAAAAGATAAAGGGGCGCCTGGGTGGCTCAGTTGGTTAAGCATCCAGCTTTGACTCCGGTCGTGATCTCATGTCATGGTTCGTGAGTTCGAGCCCCGCGTCGGGCTCTGTGCCGACAGCATGGAGCCTGGAGCCTGCTTCGAATTCTGTATCTCCCTCTCTCTCTGCTCCTCCCCTGCTCATGCTCTGTCTCTCTCTCTGCTTCAAAAATAAATTTAAAAAAACATTAAAAAATGTTTTTAAATGTATATAATGTAGTCCCTTCAGCTTCTCTGCATCAAAGGGATCCAAATATATAGTTGACAGCACAGCTGTCCCCATCCAGAATTTTCCATCATACTTCTTACCTCTTTGTTTTCATTCTGAACCCTTTATGATACAGTCTCCCTACTGCTGCCAGAAGACATCTCCTTCCCCATTTCCATCCTCCCCAACCCTCCTCTCCCCTTAAAGACAATCATTTAATGTATATCCTTAGAATTATAATTAGGTAAAATTGTAAATTACATTTTAGTACTAGTATTTGTGTGGGTTTGAGTTTAATTTATGAGAATGGGACTGTGTTTCTTCCTTAAAATTTTTTTCTTTCCTGTAATAGTATGTTTGTTTGTTTCCTTTTTTTTTTTTTATTTTTTTTTAACTTTTTTTTTTTTTTTTTTTTTTTTTTGAGACAGAGAGAGACAGAGCATGAATAGGGGAGGGGCAGAGAGAGAGGGAGACACAGAATCCGAAACAGGCTCCAGGCTCTGAGCAGTCAGCACAGAGCCCGACGAGGGGCTCAAACTCACGGACCGTGAGATCATGACCCGAGCTGAAGTCGGACGCGTAACCGACCAAGCCACCCAGGCGCCCCTGTTTGTTTCCTTTTTAAGTAAACTGTGTGGTGCTTCTCTGGATCCTATGGGGGTGCCCCCAAAGGTGGGGCAACTAATCAGGTAGAAACTGGTGGTGCAGGCAGTAACAAGAATTCACCTGAAGCAGAGCAAAGGAGGTAGAAGTTTATTGAATACGAGACAGGGGAGTGGTGGGCAGAACAGCGGAGAGGCTGTCGACAACAAGGCATTGGGCGGGGGGCCATATTTAAAGTGGAAAAGGGAGGAGGTATGGGGACATATGGAATTTTCCCTTTTTTGGTAACTGTGCCTCATTGTGAGTAGTTCATTGGTCAGTTAGGGCCTGTTGCCTGATAGGCCAGTCTATATTCAGCCAAGGAGTTGGGGGTCACTGTGGGCCCTTCTTCCTTCCACTGCTCAAGGCTGTTGGCCTCAGAGGGTCAGCTCAGAGGGTCTACAACTGTACCCCAACTGCTCAGAGGGTCTACAAACTGTACCCCCAACGTGGAGCTCCCATTCGTGACCCCAAGGTCAAGGGTCAGGAGTTGCATGCTCTACCGACTGAGCCAGCCAGGTGCCCCTGTAACAATATGTTTGAGAGAGCTATTCATGGT
The DNA here is from genome assembly GCF_023721935.1 of Panthera uncia. NCBI lineage: Eukaryota > Metazoa > Chordata > Mammalia > Carnivora > Felidae > Panthera > Panthera uncia. The sequence continues at coordinate 81,655,667 of NW_026057585.1, forward strand.
GTTACGTGGATGGAAGCATGACACTTCATTGAGTGTATCCACCCCATTTCCTTCTTCCCAGGCCTGGATGACGAACGGCAGGTGCCTCCTGGTCTCTGTTGCCACAAACAAGACCTTGATAGATATCCTTGCATAAGCTGTTGTTAGGACGCTTGCAAACATTTCTTTGGAATGGAAATGAGGAGACGGATGATTGGGTCCTGGGAGGTGTTCATCCTTAATCTGATTAAGTTCAGATCTATTGATCCATAAATGGCTGCAGGGCCTGAGGGAATTTACACTTCTCTCTCCTTGACAACATTCAGATTATCTGGCTTTTTACTTTTTGCTACTCTAATAGTGTAAAGTGATATCTCACCATGGTTTAATTTGCATTTTTCTGATGACTAATAAGTCTGAGCATCTCTTCATAAGATCCTTAGTCTTTTGCTTTTCCTTTTCTGCAAGTTATCTGCTCATATACCCTTTGCCAGTATTGATTTGCAAGAGTTCCTTGGTTTTTAGTCATTGTGGGGTTTAATCGTTGCAAATATCTTCTTCCACTCTGTCTTGTGTCTTGTAACTTTGCCCATTGTATCATGCTTTGAATAGAAATACTTAATATTGGGGCTCCCGGGGGACTCAGTTGGTTGAGCATCTGACTTCAATTCAGGTCCTGAGCTCACGGTTCGAGCCCCGTGTTGGGCTCTGTGAGGACAGCTCGGAGCCTGGAGCCTGCTTTGGATTCTGCGCCTCCCTCTCTCTCTGCTCCTTCCCTACTTGTGCTCTGTCTCTGTCTCTCTCTCTCAAAAATAAATAAACATTAAAAAAAATTAAAAAAAAAGAAATACTTAATTTTGGGGGCACCAGGGTAGCTCAGTCGGTTGAGCATCCGACTCTTGATTTTGGCTCAGGTCATGCTCTCGTGGCTTGTGAGTTTGAGCCCCACATCCGGCTTTCTGTTGTCAGCTCAGAACCCACTTCAGATCCTCTGTCCTCCCCTGTCTCCGCCACTGTCCCCCCCCCCCCCCCCCCCCCCCCCCCGCTTGCACTCTCTTTCAAAAAATAAATAAACATTAAAAAAAATTCTTAATGTTAATATTGTCAAAATGGTTTGTGCTTCCGATTTAAATGGTTTTTCCCCTTAGTTTTTATTTTAAAGTAAGATCTACACCAAATGTGGGACTTGAACTCAAAACCCCAAAATCAAGAGTCTCATGCTCACATGCTCCACCAACTGAGGCAGCCAGAGGCCCCAGATTGAAGTTTTATTGAAAGAATACTCACCTGCTTCTAGGTCACAAATGTGCTCTCTTATTAACTCAAGACTTTTGCTTTTTTTTTTTTTTTTTTCATGGTTAGGTCTCTATTTCATTTGGAGTCTATCTTTGTATACAGTGGTAAGCAGTCATCATTTTTATTATGCGTCGATTTTCCCAAATGTACCTACTAAATCAACGAGTCCTTCCGCATTGGCTGTAGTGCAACCTTTCTTGTATGTTAAGTTCTCATTTCTGCCTGGGTTTGTCTCCAAGCTTCCTATTTTATTTCATTTGTCTATTTGTTCTTGAACAATGCTACAATATATCGTGTAGCCTGACGGGTTGGTAGCGTCTTACTATCAGCACAATCGGTCTCCCTTCTTTACTCAGCACTTTACTCAAGTCTGGAGTTAGAATGTTGGGGAGATTGACATCTACTCTAATTCTGAGTTATTTCTCCTATGACATGTCTCTTCATTTATTTGGGTTGTCATCTATACCCATCTATATTCATTACTATGGTCTTCAATTCTCTCTATAGATATCTCCATATTTTTGCTTAGTTCTTCTTTTTTTTTAAGTTTATTTATTTATTTTGAGAGGGAGAGGGCAAGCAGGGGAAAGGCAGAGAGAGAGGGAGAGAGAGAACATCCCAAGCAGGCTCTGCACAATCAGAGTGGAGCCCGATGCGGGGCTTGAACTCTCAAACCACGGGATCATGACCTGAGCTGAAACCAAGAGTTGGATGCTTAACTGACTGAAGCATCCAAGTGCCCCTTAGTTCTTAAATTAAGTACATGTGGTGACATGTTTCTTAATTTTTTAAATTATATTTTCCAGTAGGTTGTAGCAGGTAGAGAGATACAAACTTCCTCCTTGTCTTTTAAAGCATCTTTTGGGTAAACTTCTTTCCCAGATGCTTGATTTTCAGGTTGATGAAATCCCTTCCCTCTTTCTTAAGAGATTCTGGCACAGTAAGAACCTTCTTTTTCTTCTCTGCTGTACCCTCCATGGTTCCAGCTAGAAAAGAGGAAGAAAAAAAGTTTTTTTTAAACTAACAGAATAGATACGTCTCTGGTGAGGTTTAATGAGAACAAAAAAAGAAACACAAATAAATAATATTACAAATTAAAAAGGGGATATAACTATAGAAAAAAAGATAGATTTGAAAGATAATAAGAAGGATGTCTGGGTGGCTCAGTCGGGTAAGTGTCTGACTTTGGCTCAGGTCATGATCTCACGGCTTCTGAGTTCGAGTCCTGCGTTGGGCTCTGTGCTGACAGCTTGGAGCCTGGAGCCTGCTACAGGTTCTGTGTCTCCCTCTCTCTCTGCCCCTCCCCCACTTACTCTCTCTCTCAAAAAGTAATACAAAATAATAAGAGAAGGCCACCTGACTGGCTCAGTCTGTAGAGTAAGTGACTCCTGATCTCAGAGTTGTGAATTCAAGCCCAATGTTGGGTATAGAGCTTACTTAAAAAAAAAAAGAAGAAGAAGAAGAAGATAGTAAGAGAAAGCTCTCATAATTTTTATGCCAATAATTTTCCAAATTTGTATGAAATGGACAACTTCCTAGAAAATATAACAACTAAGATTGACTCAAGAGAAAAACAAAAAGGCAAGTAATCTTATAATTATTAAAATTGTAGTCTTAGCATTTATCACAGAGAAATGAAAATAATGTTCACAAAACAAAACACCTGTACACAGTTGGTCATAGCAGCTCGTTTTTTTGTTTGTTTTTTTGTTTTGTTTTGTTTGTTTGGTAGCTTGTGCATTACACTTTTTTTTTTTAAGTTTATTTATTTATTTTGAGAGAGAGAGAGAGAGGGTGTGTGTGTGTGTGTGTGTGTGGTGGGGGAGAGGGCAGAGTGAGGGAGAGAGAGAATCCCAAGCAGGCTCCTGGAGCTTAAACTCACAAACCCTGAAATCAATGCCTGAGCTGAAATCAAGAATTTGAGGCTTAACTGACTGAGCCACCCAGGTGCCCCTCAGCTTTACTTGTAATAACCTAAAACTGGAAAGAACCAAGTGTCCTACAATGCTTACATCTGTGGTTCATCCCTACATCCCTAGCCCTGAATACTACTTACTCAGAGCAAAAAGGAACAAACTATTGTTACAGGCAGCAACTTGAATAAAACTTAAGGGATGCTGAGTGAAAAAAGCCAATCTTGAAAGGTTACATCCTATATGATTCCATTTATATAACATTCTTTTTTTTAAGTTTATTTATTTATTTACTTAGAGAGAGGGGGAGCTCCCACGAGCAGGGGGAGGGGCAGAGAGAGAAGGAGAGAAAGAGAATCCCAAGTAGGTTTCATGCTGTCAGTGCAGAGCCCAATGCCAGACCCAGGGCTCGATTTCACGAATCGTGGGATCATGACCTGAGCCCAGCCAAAATCAAGAGTCAGATGCTTGACTGACTGAGACACCCCAGTGCCCCAGAGCTCATTCTAATTTTATACAAACTCTTCCAGAGTGTGGAGAAAGAGGGAATACTCCCCTCCTGCCAATTCTATGAGGCCCATATAACTTCAATGCCAGCTCCAACTAAAGGAAGAACAGGAAAATGATATTATAGACTCATTTCACCTGTGAATATAGGTGCAAAGATCCTAAACAAAACATTAGTAAATAATAGTCAATTATGAATAAAAGAAACAGTATGCTATGACCAGCTTGGGCTTGTCCCAGGAATAATATATCTCCAAGTTGGAATATCTCTAGATGTCACTTAAGAGATTATAAGAGATTAAGGAGAAAAAAGCAATATAAACATTTTAATAAATACAAGAAAGTTATTTGGCACAATTCAACATAACTTAAAAATAAAATGGTGACCCGAAGAGAAATCTATGAAAAACTTACAACAAATGGTAACATAAGCGTGGAAACTTTAAAAGCATTCCTTTTGAAATCATAAATCTGATATGCATGCCAACTCTCATTATTTCTATTCAATAATATGAGGGAGGTCCTAGCCAGGACAATAAAACAATAAGAAGAAACTCATGGCACAACTATTGAAAAGTAAGAAATGAAATGATCATTACACTCAGATGATACTATTTTCATTAAAAAACACAAAATAATCTATAGACAAGTTATTAAAGTATTAAGAGTCTATAGTAAGGTAGCTGATTATAAGGTCCAAGTACAAAAGTCGATTGCAATTCTACACAATCTTATCATGTAATTATACAAAGAAACCATTCAAGTAGCACAAAACTATGACATGCTCAGAAATAAACCTAACAAAGGAGGTATAAGATCTGCACACAGAAAATTATAAAACTGTACTAAAAGACATTAATGAAAACCTAAAGAAGTAAGAGCTATGCCATATTAACAGTAGGAAGACTTGAATTCAGAAAAAGACAATTTTCTACAGGTTGATCTACAGATTCAACCGTTTTTGTTTTTTTTTTTTCAAAACCAGTATTGTATTGACAAGCTAATTCTGAAATGTATATGTAAGAATAGACCAAGAATGGTGAAGACTAAATTTTATTTTTCAATTTTAATTTTAATTTTTTAAAAGATTTTGTTTTTAAGTAATCTCTATACCCAATGTGGGGCTCACAACCCTGAGATCAAGAGTTGCACGCTGTACTGGCTGAGCCACCCAGGTGCCTTCTAAATTTTATTTGTTATTTTTTTTTGGGGGGGGGGGTTAGAGTTTATTTATTTATTTTGAGAGAGAGAGAGCACTTGGGAGTGGAAGAGAGAGAGAGTCCCAAACAGGCTTCACATTGTCAGCACGGAGCTTGATGTGGGGCTCGAATTCATGAACCATGAGATCATGACCTGAGCTGAAATCAAGAGTAGGATGCTTAACGATTGAGCCATCCAGGTACCCCCTAAATTTTATTTTTAAACTTACTATATATATTAAAATTTTCTACAATAACGATTTTAAAGAATCTTGTCTGTTCTTGGTCTTTTATTCTTCCTATAGTATATTAAAGCTCTCATATACTTGTCATTCAATTTCAACAATGATCGATTCTTGTACTATCTTGTTTCATTTATACTCTCTTCTAACTTCCCCCACTCCAGATTATTTTGAATCAGATCCCAGACATTACATCATTTCATCCTAAATAGGGAACTCTTCTTTAAATGTTTTGACAACATAGCTGCAAGAGGAATATTTTTGTTCTCCACTTAAGTTACTCAGACATTCCAACAAAATAAAATAGCAGCGGAAGTTCGATTGTGTTTCACTTAAATATATTTTCAAACTTCTCTTTAATCTTGCCAGTTTAACAAGCCAACTAAAGTTTACAGATAAATGCAAAAAAAAAAAAAAAAAGTATGGAGTTAGTTACCCTTTCTTTTCAAACAGTCCAGGAGAAAAGGGTTAACTGACATCAGGCTGTGGAATTGATTTATCTCAGACATGATATATTGAATTTTGGCCTCAAATTTGGCGAAACGCTTATCGTAATTATGGAAAGTTTTGGTCCGTGATGAATTTTAACTCCCAGACATGTTCGATCTTGTCACAATACATGTCGATGATTATTCCTTTAAAAAGTGACACGTACATGCACAGTCTGGATATAATTGGTTATACGAAGTGAGGTTTTCCCAGGAGCTACCATAGGAAGTTGTTGGGGATGTGCCAGGTAAAATGACGCTGGGTGCTGGGTCGAATTAAAGATTTGAAAGTTTCATTTACTTTCATGGTAGCAACTTTATTCCTGCCATGACTCAGATATTCTGAGAATGGCAGCCACATTTTGATGGCGAACACCAGTTGGATCCTTCCAAATTGATGACCGCAGGAAAGAAGTGTGAGACTGTTGTCAAGGTTGAATGTTTCAGAAATATCTCATCAAGTGCATGGTCAGAGTGCCTGGCTGGCTCAGTCAGTAGAACATGCAATTCTTGATCTCAGGCCTGTGAGTTCTAGCCCCATGTTGGGTGTAGAGATTACTTAAAAAAAAAAAAAAAAAAAAGTGTGATTACATACGGAGAAATAGTCCACTTTATTTTTTATCATCTGAACCGACACAAAAGCCTACACATTAGCAAATAGATTCCCAAAGCACTTATTTCTTTTTTAATTTAATTTAATTTAATTTAATTTAATTTAATTTTTTCTTTTTCTTTTTTATATTTAAATTTTTTTTAAGGATATACGAATAAGGATATTTATTTAGTGTTGTTTGTACTGGCAAAAAAAAAAAAAAAACAACAAAAAAAAAAACCCAAGCTGGAAACAACTTGAATGAACATTAATAGGAGAATAGTTGGACTGATTATAATAATCTTTACTAGAAACTGTTATACCAAAATTAAAAAGAGTAAACCAGATTTACATATTTTGAACTGTATGGATTCCAATGATATAATATTATGTGGGAAAAAAAAGTGGGAGATTAATGTACAAGATAGTATCACATTTCAGATTAAAAAGAAAATTTTTTTTCAATGTTTATTTATTTGTGAGAGACAGAGCACAAGCAGGGAGGGGCAGAGAGAGGGGGAGACACAGAATCGGAGGCAGGCTCCAGGCTCCGAGCTGTCAGCACAGAGCCCGATGCGGGGCTCGAACTCACGGACCATGAGATCATGACCTGAGCTGAAGTCGGATGCTTCACCGACTGAGCCACCCAGGCATCCCAGTTTAACTTATTTTATTTTTAAATGCTTATTTATTTTTGAGAGGGGGGTGGCAGGGGAAGGAACAGAGAGAGAAGGAGACAGAGGATCTGAAGCAGGGTCTGTGCTGACAGCAGAGAGCCCGATGCAGGGCTTGAACTCCAGAACTCTGAGACCAAGACTGGAGTCGAAGTCGGAAGCTTGACCCACTAAGCCACCCAGGTGCTCCAATTTAATTATTTTTTTTTTTAAAGTACTTTCTACACCCAACGTGGGGCTCGAACTCACAACTCCGAATTAAAAAGTTACATGCTCTACCAACTCAGCCAGCTAGGGGCCCCATGCTTAAAGCATTTCTAAACAGTGGTATTCCCATATGTTATTACACTCATTTAAGAAGTCAAGTACTGGGCAATTTTTCAGGTTTCGTGATCTCCTCACAATATTGTAATACATTCTGGACAATAGTCACTGCTTGTGTCTATTGACTAATTATATTTATCTACACATTTGCCCACAAATAGATAGTCTTCTCTGGTGATTTTCCATCATTTTTTAAAAAAGCCCTGCAAGATCATGTAATTGACCGTGGGCACCTCCACGGAATGTAAAAACCAACATTTCTCTTGCAGTTTGATTTTTGTGTTAGTATAGCCTCAGCTTTCTCTCATAGGATCCATACATGGTTCTCTTTTCTTTTTCCTTCGGGCTTGTCCTGTAACTTTTACTAACTTCTAGAATTGGATCAGTTGGACTGTTCATTTGGAACAGTTCTATCTCCAAAAAATATATGATAAATAAAGCATTTAAAATGATATATTTTCCTCCAAATACTGTGGGGTTTTTTTCTCTATTCCATAAATTTTGAACTGTAGTGTTTTTCTTATGATTCATTTCATTTTTTTTTTCTTATGATTCATTTCTAAGTGATTTCCTTTACACATTGGGAGCGCAATTGTTGCTTAATAATGTAATTTAGTTTCCAAGTATACAGGATGTGTCATTTGTAACAATAAAAAACAAAGTTTTTAGTTTTGCATCTTCTAGCTGGAGAACATGGTCTATGTGATATTGATTTTTTGGAATTTATTGAGGCTCCCTTTACAGTATTATGCACATTCTATTTGTGAACATGTACTATAAATGCTTAAAAATCTATGACTTCTGTTGGCTGGGAATAGAATTTTACATATAACCAGTAGGCTGAGCTTATTGTGTTCAGATTTTTGATATTTTTACTTATTTTTTTGTTTACTTGACCTGTATGTATTTTCTTTTTGTTTTTGTTTATAAAAATTTTTTTAAACATTTATGTATCTTTGAGAGACAGAGAGAGACAGAGCATGAGCAGGGAAGGGGCAGAGAGAGGGAGACACAGAATCCGAAGCAGGCTCCAGGCTCTGAGCTGTTGGCACAGAGCCTGACGTGGGGCTCGAACTCATGAATTGCGAGATCATGACCTGAGCCTGAGCCACCCAGGCGCCCCTTGTTTTTGTTTTTTGAAGTTTATTTATTTATTTTGAGAGAGACAGAGAGAATGCAAGCAGGGGAGGGGCAGAGAGAGAGGAGGACAGAGGATCTGAAGTGGCCTCTGTGCTGACAGCAGAGAGCCCAATGTGGGCTCAAACCCATGAACCCCAAGATCATGACCTGAGCCAACTGAGCTTAACCAACTGAGCCACCCAGGCACCCCTTTACTTTTCTTTTTTTAAGTTTACCTTATTTTGAGAGAGAGAGAGAAAGAGAGAGAGCTGGGGAGGGACGGGGGTGGGGGGGTGGGAACAGAAGAGCCAAAGCGGGCTCTGTGCTGATAGCCCGGAGCCTGATGCAGGGCTCAAACTCACGTGAGATCAAGACTTGTGCCGAAGTCCCTCGCTTAACCGAATGAACCATCCAGGCACCCCTTGACCCCATGTCTCTTAAAAGATGGGTGAAAGGACAGTCACCAACCTTCAACTCTCACCTCCACACCAGCCTTGATTTTCCTGAGGTTTCTTGTTTGCAATTCATAATGTTTCTTGAATCTATGCCTTTATTTTTTCATAAGTTTTGGTAAATTAATCTTTTCATGTCAGATATTTATTTTCCCTACTCTTCGCTTCTCGTCCTGCTTTTCCAATTACTTGTACATGAAAGTGTCTTATTCTTGCTTCTGTGACTTTTATCCTTTCTCTCTTTTCTATCCTTTTACCCCTTTATGTTTCATTCTGGATATTTGCTTCTGAGACCTCTAAATTTGCTAATTCTTTTCAGCAGTGTGTAAATTGCTGTTGAATCCAGTTCAGTGGGTTATTAAATTCTATATTATATTTTTTAGTTACAGAATTTCCACTTGGATGTTTGTATATTTCCTACTTTTCTACTAAGGTGATCAATTTATTTATCTTCTTGAACATATTACATAATTTGATGAGCTGGCTACAATATCTGGGGTTCTTTTGGGTCCTTCTTGATTGTCCTTTGTTGCTGCTGGTTTTTGTTCATGCTATATTGTCTTCCAGTATGTGTGATTATTTTTGTATCACATATATAATACATATATATACATATATAATTGTTCATAGAAACCATCTGACATCTGAGGCCTAGGATGGTGATCTCTTTTTTTAATTTTTTAAAAAATGTTTTAATGTTCATTTATATTGGAGAGAGAGACAGAGACAGAGCATAAGCTCTCTATAGAAGGGCAGAGAGAGAGGGAGACAGAATCCGAGGCAGGCTCCAGGCTCCAAGCTGTCATCACAGAGCCTGACACAGCACTCGAACTCATGAACCTCAAGATCACGACCTGAGCCAAAGTCGGACACAACCAACTGAGCCACCCAGGTGCCCCAGTGGTGATCTCTTTTAACCAGAGACGATTCACTTCATTTTCTTCTAGACACCTGGAGGCCTTGGCACTCTGGGATCACCGTAACATAATTACAGGATTTGAGACGGTTTGAAACGGAGTTTTGATCTCTGTGAGAGCTTGTCTATTATATTCACGTTTGCTTTTATTTTATTTTATTATTTTTAAGTGTTTATTTCATTAAAAACGTTTTTAATGTTTTATTTAAAAAATTTTTAATGCTTATTTTTGTTTTTGAGAGAGACAGAGACAGAATGCAAGTGGGTTAGGGGCAGAGAGAGAGGGAGACACAGAATCCAAAGCAGGCTCCAGACTCCGAGCTGTCAGCACAGAGCCTGATGCGGGGCTCAAACTCATGAACTGTGAGATCACGACCTGAGCTGAAGTTGGACGCTCAACTCACTGAGCCACCCAGGCGCCCCTATTCACTTTTGCTTTTAAATTGGAGGCCTTTGGGATCCCAATCCAAAGTGAGAGTTGTTTATTGGGTTCTCTCTCTCTCTCTCTGGGGGGTTTCTGGGCTCCAGTCTCTGCTCCCCTAACTCCCCAAGGCCGCTAAAAGCACCACTCAGTCTCTTAGCTGCCTCTCAGGAAGTGCCCCACCTGGAAAAGTAGTCCTAAATGTGGGCCTTACATTCCTTAATTTCTCTCTTCCCAGATCCCGGCTCAGTAGTTCTTCACTAATGTTAACTTTCCAATGATTTAAAGATTTTTAGATTTTTCTAGTTTTGCTAGTTTTCCTCGGTGGCAGAGTTGGTCAGAATTACGTAGTCACCAATACTGGAAGCCCAAACCAACCCTCCCTCTTACCTTCTTATGGAAAAAGTACTGCGATAACAGAGATTTGCTAAGAAACAAAATGACAATGGAAATGTTAACAGTGTAACGATTACCCAAGCGCCCAAACAATGAGGGGAAGTGCCTCCGAAGGGAGATTCCACAAATATACAAAAACACAAGTGTAACACAGTTTAAAAAGCAACTCAAACCAACACTGGTGACAAATTATGTTTCCAGAAAATTGGGAGAGTTCCAACTTTGCTCAAGAATACTTTATATTCAATGTGCAAATTCTGTATTATAGCAACCTTTGCTAGCCAAAAGCAGTTGGCTGTAAGTGAGAATAAAGGCCTGTGGAATTGAATAGCATTTGTCCATTCTGGAATTTGTTAGCTGTCAGCACGGCCAGGTTGGCTGACTCACCAGTTAGCCTCAGACCATACTTTGAGAACCACTACCTTACGAAGGAAGAGGCAACTGTTTGAAATCCTTGAACCAACGGGGGCGCCTGGCTGGCTCAGAAAGTTGAGCGTCCATTTTTGGTTCAGGTCATTGTCTCACGGGTTCATGGGCTTGAGCCCCACGTCTGGCCTTGAGCTGACAGCATGGAGCCTGGTTCAGACTCTATGTCTCCCTCTCTCTCCGCCCCTCCTCCACTTTCTCTCTCTCTCTCTCTCAAAAATAAACATTGAAATTCTTGAACCAAGTCTTACTTGAATGGCCTTCACTAAAGTTTCTATCTTGAGATCTCTGTCTTTCTCTGATTAGGTTACAGTGCCGACCAGACAACTCTCAGGAAATAGCCCTAGATAATAACACGTTTGGAGAAACGCTGATCTGGTTCCTTAACCACCCGGAGCCTCAGTTTCCTCATTTTTAAAATGGGAATAATTATGTTGTCCATGTCATAGGTATTTGGGTTTTTTTTTTTATTTTTTTATTTTTGGTATTTGGGAGTTTGAAATGAAATAGTGAATATAAAAGTCTTAACACAGTACATGGCACACAGGTAAGCATTGTCTCATGAGTTTTTTTGGAAGACGATGCTCTGACAGGGTTGTTTTGGGGCTGGACAGGGGTCGCAGGTCCTTTAAGAGCAATGAAGGGAAACCAGGGATGGGTAACTGGTATTCTGTTGAGATTGCAGCGTTTGACTGGGTAGGGGCCTGGGTGTGGCATAGTTCCACATGGTGCCTATACTGATATTAGAATCTTTATGACTGAGTAACACAAGCTAAAGCTTAAAACTAAGGAGTTAGTTGTGGGTCTTAGGATGAAATCACGGCACGCAGAGCCTGATAAGTTTCTGGAAACTGTAATTTTCTCATGTCTGCTATGTTTCCTCCTCTTCCATGCTTTTCAATTATTGGCTCCTCAGCACTCCGCGTCTCCGCCCCATGGGCCTAAATGTTTTATCTGCTTTATTTCATTTAGTGCTCTTATATTAACCTCATGTTTCACGGGAGAAAATGGAGGCTCAGAGAGGTTAAGTAAGTAATTTCTTGTCTGGCTTAAGAGCTGGCTCTCTGAACACAGCATATTACTTTTAGGGTTGTTGAATTTGAGAGTTGATACTCCAAATGGCTGTTGGATTCATTCATTTAACAAATATTTAGTGAGCAATGACTACAGGGGATTCAAAAATGAGTACAAGACTACAGCTACAATGAAACGGCCACATTTATTGAGTGTTAATTCTGTCTCTGGCGCTTTGCATATGTTAGTTCATTAAACTGTTGTAAGCCCCCCTGTGAGAAGAGTATTGACATCCTTATTTTGTAGATGAGGGGGCTGAGACTCAGGGACTTGCCCGAGGCCACACAGCCAGTAAGTGGCAGAGCTCAGGACCTCTAACTTTCAAGTTTGTCTTCTTTTTCGGAAATGAAAATGTCACTTTTTTACTTTTAAAATAAAAATAACTTTTTGTAAAGATTTCATCTTGTAAGTAATCACTACATCCAACATGGGGCTCGAACCCACAACGCCAAGATCAAGAGCCACATGCCCCACAGACCGAGCCAGCCAGGTGCCCCTGTGAAGTAAAAGTAATCTATACTCAAACGAGTTAAACAACACGAGTGCTGATTTTCTCACAAAACTCGACAAAACAGAGTGTCTATAATCACTGATCATTTTTTTTGCCAGTGTATTTAATATGTGAAAATATTATATTTCGAAGTTGTTTCTTTTATTAATTTTCCCATTTTGTTTACAGCTGTATTGAGATATATTTCACGTACCATCAACTTCACCCATTTAAAGTATATAGTTCAGTGGGTTTTGGTACACAGTATTTCAGAGTTGTGCAGCCATCATTACAATCTAACTAAAACTTTTTCAACACCCGGAAAGAAACCCATACCCACTGGCTGTGCGTCTCCATTCCCCTACTCCGCTACCCCTCTGCCCCCGGCTAGGTATTTTTCTTCCCTTAAGTTTATTTATTTATTTTGAGGGAGAGAAAGAGAGAGCACAAGCAGGTGAGGGGCAGAGAGAAGGAGAGAGAATCCCAGACAGGCTCGGGGCCATCAGCAAGAGCCCACTGTGCGGCTGGGACTCAGGAACTGTGAGATCAAGGATCAGCTGAGCTGAGATCAAGGATCAGTAGCCTAACCAACTGAGCCACCCAGGGCCCCCAGGCTAGTTAGTTATCTTTATGTGTTTATTGGCCACTAATGACTTGATGTCTGTTTACTTTGGATTACGTTTTTTTTAATTGATTAGAGACGGTCTGTATTTATCATGAAGATTAACCATCTGTCTACCATGCATATTTGCAATATTTTAAAGCTATTTTCTCAACTTGTTCTCCTTTGTTGGTGGCATCCCTTCCTGACAGATGTTTAAATATCTTTCACTTTTTAAAGAATTTATTGATTTTGACTCATTAGAAACGTTTTCCCTCCTCCAATTATAAAGCTTTCCCCGGTATCCCCTTCTGGTCTTTTGTAGTATCGTGTGGTTTGCCTACGTTTTCAATCTATCTTGGGCTTAGTTGGAGATAGAATAACAGTATCTTACCAAACGCTACTGATCGGAAAAGTCACTTTGATCAAAAGATAGTATGAGTGCTTACGAACAGGGTTGACTTTGTGTCTTCGGTTTTGGTTTCCTGTTTGCTACCGTGGTCTTGCAATTCCTTAACAGTTTTGAACAAGGGGCCCGGCGCGTTCACGTTGCCCTGGACCCCGCAAACTATGCATGGGTCCCGTTTACAAGTCCCGGGGCCTGTACTAAAGATAGCACTGGCTATCTTTAAAAGGAATAATAAGCCACATCGTTTTACTTAATTTTCACGGCCATTCTGTTGAGTAGCTGTTCTCGTTTTCCTCTCTATTCTCCAAATGGGGCGATGGAGGCAGGAAGATTAAATAAGGCCACAGAGCCAGGAAGCTACAGCAAAGGGGTTCGAGGCCGGCACCGGTCTAGCCAGAGCCGGGTCAGCGTCCCTTCACCCCCGCAGGCCGGTGCAACCTGGCGGTGAAGCTGGGAGCGCGCGGGGGCGGGCGGGGCGCCCCGGTCCGGCCGCCGGCGCCCAGCTCCGGGCCGCGCGTGGCCGGGCGTCGCGAGCACCGCGGCCGCTCCTCTGCCGGCGCGGGACCCCGCCTTCTTCCCGCCACGGCGCGCGCGAGTGCCCGGCGCGCGCTCGTCTGGCGGGCGGGCACTCGCGCGCGCAGCGGTTGTGTTGCCTGCGAGTTTCCCAAGTTCACACAGGCCCTGGGTTGGCATGGCAACCAGGCAACCTGTTCCAGAGCCGCCTGCCTTCTCCGCACATGCCGCTGCCACCGCCGGAGCCGGGGCCAGAGCCTATCCCAGGATGCACCGCGCCAGCCCCGTCCCCAGTGGGCCGCCATGTTGTCGGAGTGAAAGGTAAGGGGGAGCGAGAGCGCCGGAGAGAGAAGATCGGGGGGCTGAAATCCATCTTCATCCTACCGCTCCGCCCGTGAGTATCCGCACCCCGCCGGCCCCAAACGCTGCTCTGGACCCCCAGCGAGCAGGCTGTCCCTTTGTATTGGTGTTTGAGAGCGGCTGTAGGGGTGAGAAGGGCTTTGGAAAAGCCGCCCGGGGCCCTGGCTGAGGCTTCTCACTCGCTGTTCCTCGTACATGTTTTGGAGTCAGCAGCAAGGCCCCTATTGTTATCAAAGGAGGGAGGGGGTGGGGAGCGGGGTCGAAGCGAGGAAAATGCCGGGGGTTTAGGCCCGGGCCGTGGGCACAGACATGCCTGTAGCTTTCTGCTGGGCCCTGTTGGAGCCTCCGAAGATTGATGTTGCCATTCGGGTTGCTTTTTTTGATGGGTTTGCGAAGCCGCGAGTCTTCTGTGTGGCCATGAAGTGTAATTCTGGGCCACCCTGGATTTCTTCGACTTCTTGAGCTTCCGTGGCAGCGTCGAAGCAGGAGGAACAATAAATCGCTTTAGAAGCAGCCTTGGCCCCTTGTCTACAGGCGAGACCCACCATGGGGGAACTTTGCGAGCCTTAAATGTGGAGAAGTGGCGATCAGGAAGTTTCAGATCGCTTTTTAGTCTCCTGGGTGCTTGTGGCCTTTTGTCTCCGTGAGAGCTTGGGTTTTGGTGGGTTCTTCCTCTTTGAGCCTCCCAGTGTTGGTGAGTGTCTGTCTTAACTCAAAGAGGGGCTCACCCCTCGGTAGTAGGAAAACAGATACGCACTACCAGATAGTTTTAGCGCTCACAAACGTTCTTGGTAAACAGACCTCGTTTGTTACCCTTGTCGTACCACTCCCACGTCAAGTGAGGAATAAGCTCCTGGAACTTTTTCCCCCCACTGTAGCACCCCCTCCAACCCCCCCTCCCCCCCCCCTCGGCGCGCGCGCACACACACACACACACACACACACACACAGACCCGGTATTAGGGAAGGTTTTAGCCTCCCCATAGCTTGAAGAATTGTTATTCATTGTCTAATTGAGAGAACACTGTTTTTAGTTGTCGATAATCCAGTCCGTTCACTTCCTGCTCTTCGTGGGATTAAGGATGAGAGTGGAGAGAGGGTTTTTCGGGGTTGTGTTTTAAAGTCAGCCGCTTCTGAAACAATAGACATGTAGCTTTCGCGTTTTGTGTGTTTTATGAAAACACAAAAACCCACCACAACAAGCCTCCTCCCGAGATATGTGGCTCCCGGTGCACTTTTAGTAAACAAAATAAACATTTTGACTCGTTGCTAATTTTAACTTCATAAAACACTCGCTGGGGCTGTTGATTGTTTATTTGGACCTTGGGGAAGTACTCACTGGATTTTGAACTTTGAATTAGTATTTTGCCTTAGCCACAATTGAATGCATTTTGTCCAAGGCCACATCTTTTTGAAGTTGGGTTTGAAGTTTAGTTTGGGTTTGAAATGAACTGCTTTAAAGTAAATTTATGATCACAGAATTTTTTGTTTTCAGTGTGGCAAAAAAAAAAAAAAAACAACAAACCAAAAACCACCTTTTATACTACTAAACATTTTAGTTTTTTTTTTTTTTTTTTAAAGAAAAGGTGAGCTTTTGAGAGATCAAAGCGTATTCCTTTGCTTGAAATAAAATCTATTAGGGATATTAAGACACCTCGGTGTGAACAGTTTGAAAACTTTGGAAGAGTATAGAATCATCACTTCTAGTTGTGTATTTTTATAATGTGCTATAACTCTAAAAGGCATCAGCAGTTTAAATGTTTTATAATATTTAAGTGACTGATTTCTTAATTTTTGTGCTGTAGTTGCCAAGATATTACACAACTGCCCAAGACACATGTTAATTGCTTAGGTATTTGCTCACTTTCAAACTGTCCCTTCTGCCAGGTTTTCTCTTGTTTGAGAAACTGCCTTGCCTCATTAGGTAAAGCAGGAAGTCTTAGGGCATACAGATAGCTTTACAAAAGCCAATTGTTTTGTTTGAACTGTTTTGGAGGAACTCCTCCCCCTCCCCAACCCCTTGTTAGAACTTAGTTGTGTTTCAGAGGTAACCCTTTTTCATATGGAAATTCCTTGTTAGAGATGTATTGTGGCAAATCTTTTATTTCAGTTAAAGATTGCGTTTGCTATTTTAGGAATCCTCTTAGAGACTGGAGCTTCATTGCCTTCACTGGTGGCAACGAATTCCTGGGGTCTCAGCATGGTGACTTTAAATTTACCAAAAACTTTTCTATAATTTTATTCTGATTAAAAAAACAACAAACAAACAAAACACATTTGTGAGTCTTAGAGAAAGGATTTCTTCCAATTTCTAGGTGAGGAAACAGGCTCCGAGAGGTTGCTAATTTAGTGGTAAAACTTGAGTTTTGGGACTCCTGGCTTACCCTAGAATAGACTATTAGATTGATAGTCCCTTGTAGAAGAAAACTAACATGGCAGTGACTTGGTTGATGAATGGTAACCAGACCTATTGTGGTGATCGTTTTGAAATATATGTAAATATCCAATTATTATGTTGTACACCTGGAAACTAATACAGTGCTCTGTGTCAGTAATACGTCTATAAAAAAAGTGCAGTTAATTCATTTGAAAATCAAATGGGGAGGTATTAGCCTGGTTGTCACTTTGCGATAGCCTATGGTAAACACAGCTATGATTTTCTGGTTTTGGTACTTAAGCATGAACATGATTCTATTCAAGAAAGCACAAACTGTAGTCTAGAAAGCTAGACTCCCCACTACCCTGGTAAAGTTCTGATGGATTAGAATTGTTAACTGAAACTAGGCATTTCCAAGTTAAGCTTTGAACAAATTACAAATTCCGTTGTGTCTCTGGCTTCAAAACATGAATTGTGAGAAGCACATGCTTTATCAGGAGGTTTAATTCTATAAAGAAATAACTGAATAGATTTTTCATAAATCTTGTAAACCTGTTTTTGAGACGTTACAGTTGAGCTTGGTAGAGAGAAGGCATGTGCAGCAGTGGGACTATTAAATTGATAGTCTTGAAATTAGACTCCAGTGACTATAGGCAGGGGTAGTCTAATAGGTTACTGATTACTTTGTGGCAATTTTTTAAGCACCCACAGTTTGACAGATGTTCTCTCTTGTGTACAAATGTAGCTTTTGGTTTTAAGAACCTAAATAGTAATGTTTCATAGTAACATTTCAGAGATTCTTTGTTCCTTCCAGGGAGGAGTTGTTGCAAGTGAGAGATATGGTATCTGTAAGGGGCTGACAAAAGTAAGCTTGAGCACAAAACAATTATTTATTTATTTATAGATTTAATTTTGTTTTATTAAAAAAATTTTTTTTAATGTTTATTTTTGGGAGACAGAGAGACAGGGCGGGGGAAGGGCAGAGAGAGAGGGAGACACAGAATCTGAAGCAGGGTCCAGGCTCCTAAGCTGTCCGCTCAGAGCCGGATGTGGGGCTCAAACCCACTGAGAGCGAGATCATGACCTGGGCTGAAGTTGGATGCTCAACCGACTGAGCCACCCAGGAGCCCCTATAGATTTTATTTTTTAAATTATTTCCACATCCACTGCTCGAACCCACAACCCTGAGATCAAGAGTTGCATGCTCCACAGACTGAGCCAGCCAGGTGCCCCCAAAACAGATTTAGGTTTGAGTCCCTCCTCTGCAACTCACTAGCTGAGTGGCCTTGGGCACATCCCATAACTTTTCTGTCCCTTAGTGTTTTCATTTGTAAAATAGGGCTGATATACTCTCTGCATTGTGTTTGTCAGTTATTATTGAAGTATCTGTTTTTTTACAGTGAGATGTTCTATACTAGTAAAGTGTTTGAATTTGGTTTGGTCTCATCCTATTTTTAAGGGAATAGTGATGTGATTACAACTGTAAATTATTGGTAAAAATTTTTGATCCCCCCCCCCCCCCCCTGCCCACGCACCGCAACCGGATGTTCTTAGCCCGAACGATTTCGCCCACCCCCCC
>NW_026057585.1:81674113-81696864 GCF_023721935.1 Panthera uncia
CCCCCCCCCCCCCCCCCCCCCCCCGCACCATTCAACAGCAGCTAAAATCGTTCAGGCTAAGAACATCCTGTTGCTGTGCTTGGTCAGGGGGTTCTTACTGTTTCTTCAAGGAGCATCCTATGAATATATTAAACATTTTAAAGGGTCTTTTCAAATTTTAGGCAGTCTGAGTCATTGCTAATTATATACTAGGTTTGAATTTTTGTTTGGTTTATTGGCTTTTGTCTGCTCCGTTTGTAAAATGATATTTTGTAGAGCTCTTGTTCATTGAAGAAGTATCTGTCACAGTTGGCTTATGGTGTAAAGAAGGTGGGTAGAGGAGCCATCGATTGGAGTCCAATTCTATATTGTTATGTTTGGTAGCAACGTAGGGCTTCCCTGAAGTTGCCGTATTGAACTCTGATCTCAATACCTTGTCAGATTGCCTGCCACCAACCAACTTACACTTATTTCCACATGTGCACATATTCAGCAACTTATAAACAGAGGTTTCAGTTTGGCAAAATTGTGTGTATATGTTCTAAAACATTTAGCTGCTTGGTAGAAATTGGTTGTGGATGTGGTATCGCAAAAGACATGGGGCTCCTATTTTTGTTTTATCAAAGCAAATATATTAAATTATGTACATCAACTTATGTTTTAAAAAATGCAAATTTTAAACGCTTGTAACCTCTTTGTCCTTAGGTGTTGGTGGAATGAGCGTTGCATGTGTCTTGAAGAGAAAAGCAGTGCTTTGGCAGGACTCTTTCAGCCCCCACCTGAAACATCACCCTCAAGAACCAGCTAATCCCAACATGCCTGTTGTTTTGACATCTGGAACAGGGTCGCAGGCGCAGCCACAACCAGCTGCAAATCAGGCTCTTGCAGCTGGGACACACTCCAGCCCTGTCCCAGGATCCATAGGAGTTGCAGGCCGTTCCCAAGACGACGCTATGGTGGACTACTTCTTTCAGAGGCAGCATGGTGAGCAGCTTGGGGGAGGAGGAAGTGGTGGAGGCGGCTATAATAATAGCAAACATCGATGGCCTACTGGGGATAACATTCATGCAGAACATCAGGTAAAAAAAAGTTCACTATTTCAGCTTTGAAACTCTTTTATAATCTCTGTCCACTCAGGATATCTGCTTTCAGTGAATGTCTTTAAAAGCCTAACTGCTAATTTCATTTGGTCCCAACTTAACAGTCACTTGTTTTAAGGGATGAATGTTGTGATGTTGTCACTGGATCATTTATCATTCTGGTGCTGAAGAGGTAACAACCAGTTCATTTAAGAAAAGACTTCAGATTGTTTTGATGTACACGTTACATTTTCGAGTACACTTTTTTTTAAGTTCTTTTTTTAATGTTTATTTTTGAGAGAGAGAGTGCGCGCGCGTGTGCACGAGTGGGGGAGGGGCAGAGAGAGAGGGAGACACAGAATCCGAAGCGGGGTCCAGGCTCTGAGCTGGCAGCACAGAGTCTTGTACGGGGCTTGAACGCACAGACCATGAGCCTGAGCCTAAGTCAGATGCTTAACTGACTGAGCCACCTAGGTGCCCCTCAGGTACACTTTTTAAACAAATAATATTTTTTCTCCTTTGACATATATTCTTTTTTCTTTTTAAGTTCATTTATTTCTTTTGAGAGAGAGAGCACACAAGCCAGGGAGAGAGAGAGAAGGGGGGAGAGAGAATCCCAAGTAGCCTTCGCACTGTCAGCTCAGAGCTGGGTCTCGAACCCATGAACTGTGAGATTATGACCTGAGCAGAAATCAGGAGTCAGGCGTTTAACCGACTGAATGACCCAGGCGTATTTGGCCTGTTAAAGGATGTGTCCATATTTTCAAAGCCTTTTCTGTTGGGCGTGGGTGACTTTTGTTTTTAAGATGTTACAGTTGAAAGTAGGAAGTTGATAACAAATTAGCTGCTCAAGTGAAATTTATTTGAAATGGAACTGGTATGTTTAATGTTTTGTGTCAGAGGAGTGGTTGTGGCTTTTAGGTTTCAGCCATCTTTGTCCTCTTGTTGTAAGTGCTTGGCTTCATTTGGTGAATTTTAACATGCTTACTTTTAGTAATCCAAAACCACAGCTGGAATCACAGCGTTATTTTGCTGAGAAGAGAGTTCAGCTTGATCTAGGTTTCCTAACTTCCTGATAGTGACGAAAGGCTTAGAATGTTTTAATCAGGCTATTCTTTGAAATAGGATATAGGTTGAATTTGCAGAGGTTCATTTTATATTGCCAGTGTCTTGAGTACTGACTAGCAGAAGGAACTTTCAGCCTTTCGCTAGGTCCCTGCTGCTTCTGTTCTGCCTTAGAAGTAAATCAGGCACAAGCACACTTGCAAATCTGAATTCTCATTGTGCTTTGCCTGACCCTTCAAAAAAGGCAGCCCATGTGCCATGGTTCTTTATCATACTAGAAATGAAGAGGTGGGGTTTATCTTCTTCTTTACGAGATTTATCGAGCATGTTGATGATACGTCTCTGGTTTATTGGAACTGTCGTATATATCAGTGCTGCTTCAAAAGCACATACTATGTGTAAGTGAGGGACACTAAGAAGTCAGACACGTGGGAGCTTCTTGTGCACTTGGGACACTTTTTGCCTTTAAGGCAGTGTATTTGCTATTTGTTTGGAGTCTTGTGGGTGGGAATCAGATTTTACTCATCTCACTATCCTATTCCCTAGAATTTGGCATATAATAAAGCTTCAGAGGAAATTTACTGATTGCGTGAGTCCTTTATTCTTTGGCTTTAAAATAAAATAGGAGTGGGGAGCCTGGGTGGCTCAGTTGGTTAAGCGTCTGTCTTTGGCTCAGGTCATGATCTCGTGGTTCATGGGTTCGAGCCCCGTATCGGGCTCTCTGCTGTCGGCGTAGAGCCTGCCTCGGATCCTCTGCCCTCCTCTCTTTCTACTCCTCCCCTGCTCGTTCTTTCTCTCAAAATAAATAAATAAATAAATAAATAAATAAATTTTAAAATAAAATTGGAGAAAAAAGACATCGTCACAAAGAGAAGGGCTTTGAATGCCAATGCTAAGATTTAGTTCGGTAGGCTGCAGGATTTTTGAGTGTGTATGTATGGATTGGTGTTTGGGAAGATTGAGTTGGCAGTGAGAGATGGGAGTGGGTAAGCGTTGAGACTAATTGGACAGCTACTCTCACAGCCCTGGTGTGAGCAATGGTCAAGAATGTATGAGACTGAGAAATACAGAGTTTGGTGACTGAATTAGAAATCTTAGGTCTGTGGGAAAATGAAGTAATAGAGGAAAAGGAATAGAGACAGTATCTGGTTTGGGGACAAGATAATTAAATTTGGTAATACACCTGTTGAGTTTGAGATGTAGGCAGCTGTACATGTGGGGAGACCAAAGTAGGGGGTGTTTGGTTTGGATGGTATCTGTGTAGGGGGCAAAAGTGAAAGGATTGTAATCTTTGCTTTATTTGGCTAAACACTGTTTAGAAATCATAAACGTTGGTTTTAAAAATCTCTATTATAGCTCTTATGTTGGCTTTCCTAATGATAGTCCATTGGGTAAAAGCTTAAAGGAGAAACAAGGTGCTTGCCTGTCTTGTGTAGTTGGGAAAATCAAACTCTGGGTTAGTTTTTGGCAAAACTCTAAGATCTAAAAATCTGGCTGTGCTGTGCAAGTCAGCAAGTGTTTATTGAAGGCTTAGTCTGGGCTGTGTCTTATGCTAGGCCTTATCATAAGGAATCATATCTGATTGAGCAGTTTTATCCAGGTCGTTTAGCAAACTAGAGTTAACATTGAACGGCAAAACCTGTTCCATACCCTGGGGACCTAAACCAGTGAACCAGCTTGGAATTGGCACTCGTCACAACACAATTCTGTTGGGCCAGACGCATGATAGAGTGAACAGCATTGGAGAAACTCCGGGTAGTTGCTGTGTTGTGGCTGTGGGCCGCACACAGATTACCTCTTCTGCAGTCATCATAGTGTATTGTAATTTACTAGTTTTGGTGTTGATCTCATCTGTTGGTCTGAACTATGCCAGGGCAAAGACTGTTGTGTTTTTCATGCTGCTTTGCCTGGCGGTGTCTGTAATTTTTGTGTTGATGGTTATGAGGACGAGAAGTTCTTCAGATTTGTACTCGGGTAAAACCGTAGATCTGAGAGTGCAGCTATCCTGCTGGGAAACACCGGGTAACAGGTGAGGCAGAGTGCAGGGTAATTGAAGAGCGGAGGGGCTTATCTTTAGGTGGAGAATCACTGCCGTCATCAGCCAGTGTTACTGATTGGAGGAATAAAAAGGTGTTTGATCTGTCAGGTGGGAACCACTGATGGTGATAGAAACATTTACTGAGCATTTACATTATAGGCCCTGGATCATATATTATTTCCTGTAGTTACTCCTCAGGACAGTCCCATGGGGGAGGTAGTATTCTTTCTGAGAGATGAGAAACTGAAACTTAGTTACCAGGTAAACTCCGATTTTGAAATCAGGTCTTTGTTATTCCAGTTCCCATGCTCAGTCTATATTTCTGCCTCTCCCCCCGGGAAGAGTTCCAGCCTTAAAAACTAGACCAAACCAAACAAAGTGATTGCAACAAAGTAGCACATTCTGAGGTCAGAGAATTAAAAGCCATGATTTTGCTTGAATTTTAGAGATGATAAACTTGATCATAAGGAGAAGAGTACAAATAATGTTGACATTTCTCCTAGAATTGCAAGAGTCCTTTTTTTCCACAGGAACGGTAATGCTAAAGTCTATTTTTTTTTTCAGATTTGTTTTTATTACATGTGTATTCTAAGTAGTAATTGTGGGAAACTTACCTATATTGAGACAGAATGACTTGCCAGCACATTCTGCCACAACCCTGGGCTATTATTACTGTTTGGTGGGCCTGTTTCATTAGCCTTTTTTTTTTAAAGGCCTTTTGGCAAAATGGAACAACATTTAAGATCAGATTGGCAGAATGCTTTTATCAAAGTGAGTTGGCGAAGTAAAAGAATATCACAGGCTATGATGCCAGTCAATAGTGTTGGAGGGAAGGAAACTATTTATTGTGCCAGGTACTTTACGGCCATTTCTCTCATTATTACTTGCATTTATGAACAATCAGGTTTTTTCACTTAAAAAAAACCTTTCTCTTTCCTTTTGAGTTAGGATTTTCTTGCCTGATGTAGAAATTCTCATAGTGTCTGAGTTTTCCCTTCTTTTAATGATGAGCTCTGTTAAGCTGTGCCTAAATATGTATGTGCCTTTTTTTTAATATTCAAGTTTTATTTTCTAAGTATAAACCTTAACATAATCAGCATGAGGCTCTTTAAAGGCTTAAACAACAGCTTGAGAACATGTGTTGAGGTAATATGCACTACTTAAAAAAATTTTTTTAATGTTTATTTATTTTTGAGAGAGAGAGACAGTGTGAGTGGGGGAGAGGCAGAGAGAGAGAGAGAGACACACACACAGACAGACACAGAATGTGAAGAGGCTCCAGGCACTGAGCTGTCAGCACAGAGCCTGATGTGGGGCTCGAATTCACCAACTGCGAGATCATGACCTGAGCTGAAGTCGGATGCTTAACTGACTGAGCCATCCAGGTGCCCCTATGCACTACTTTAAAAATCTTGAAAACTTTATTTAAAATGTAAAGTAATTGAATTTTAAATATTTTAAAATTTGCTTAAAATAAAATAATTTAAATTTAAAAATTAAAATGTTTAAATTAAATCTTTGAATAAATATTTAAAATTAGGTGAAACTTAGACACCATAAAAATAATTTTGAGGTGAGGAATGTGTTTAGATTTGTGTGTTTATTTTAAAAAGTTGTAGTGTGCAAACTCTTTATGGTTGGTCTTTTTGTATTTGTCTTTCTTTCTACCTTAAGAATACAAACATATTGTCACTTATTTTAAGTATTAAAATTACTATATTTGGCATAGTTAGAAACTTCAGACCCCCTTCTCCCCCATTTATGGGTCAAATTGAGGTCGTTGGAGGAGAATGAGGTTAAGAAATCTCATGAATTTTGTTTTTTGGCCTGTTAAACTTAACCACAGCAAGCAAGACAATGGATGTGGATCAAGGTATTATAAAATACTAGAAAGCACATTTGTCTATGTGAGTAAATAATATTTTTAAAAAACGTTGCCTACAAAAAATTTGTGTTCTTTAACAGTGATTTTTATAACCGAAGAACTTTTATTTTGAATAGTATTAAAAGTTTCATCATGTAAAGCCCAAGGTCAAGTCTTTGACTTGTGATTGTTTTATTCTCTTATTGTGAAATCTGTTTTCTCTGTAAACTGCTGTGAGATAAAGTGGGTGATGAAATAGCAAAAAAAATTTAGGGTTGACCAATTGAACTGTGTGGCCTCTGAACTGGATTTTAAGGAACAGAGGTGGGGAGCTCTACTTTGGGTGAAAAGAAATTGAGAGGATGGGGCACCTGGGTGGCTCAGTCAGTTAAGCCTCCTACTTCGGCTCAGGTCATGACCTCATAGTTCATGAGTTCAAGCCCTGTGTCGGGCTCTGTGCTGACAGCTCAGAGCCTGGAGCCTGCTTCAGATTCTGTGTCTCTGTCTCTCTGTGCCCCTCCCCTGTCCATTCTCCCTCCCTCCCTCCCTCTCTCTCTCTCTCACAAAAATAAATAAACTTAAAAGATTTTAAGAAATTTAGAGGACAACTCAACAGATCTTTTTCAGTTTTGCTAGTAGTCTTTTGGCACTAGGATATTTTTTTTTTTTTAATATTAAAAAAAAATTTTTTTAACGTTTATTTATTTTTGAGACAGAGGGAGACAGAGCATGAACGGGGGAGGGTCAGAGAGAGGGAGACACAAAATCTGAAACAGGCTCCATGCTCTGAGCTGTCAGCACAGAGCCCGACGCGGGGCTCGAACTCACGGACCGCGAGATCATGACCCGAAGTCAGCCGCTCAACCGACTGAGCCATCCAGGCGCCCCGGCACTAGGATATATCAGTATCCACCATAGATTGACGGTTGGTGGGAGATAATTCTAGATAGCCTGGCAGAATTCAATGGGTGAGCCTTCTCTTTGACTCTGTATCTCTGTTTTCTTTCACTTGGTGTTGTCATCTTCTATTGGTATCTTGAAACTTACCTTTGATATGTCTGTCCATAGTCTCCAGTGTCTGTTAGTTAATCCTTACATTTGTAATTAACAATATTGTGTTAAACTAGGAGGGATGTCAAGTATTCCTCATACTGAGAATCTCCTCGTTCCCTGGAGATCTTTTTCTAGTGTCCCTGCCAAATGATTGTGCTAGATTATGAGCCTCTTGTCTTTTTGGGTAGATTGCTTAGATGTTTCAGCATTTGGGCCATTGCCATTGAACGGCATCCCCTAAAGCTGAGTAATCTGTGCTTTCATATCTTGAAGCCTTTTTCATTATATTTGGAGTTCACAAAGACTCAACGTGTTATGTACTCAGTCAAAGGATCCCTTTCTTTGACTAGAACTATTTTCCATTTTTAAGAATTGGGTTCCAGTGTAAAACAAAACAAAACAGCATTCAGTCAGTTGCTCTTTACTAATTCTGTGTGTGGTACTTGATTGTATGTGCCCCCTAGATGGCAACTTGCAGAAGTTTGTGACACATCTTTACTTTGTTTTGTTTCAGAAGATGTTTGGAGTGGAATTAGGGGAAAAAAAATACATAAGATAGGTGGTAATGAGATGTAACCGTGGGGAAACTAAGGGTATGTCAGCAAAATGAAGGGGGTAATTTTAGAATTTCTAAATATGTGCCAGACTGGTGAGTTACAGAATTTGCTCTGGGTGTCCTTGTGGCCAAAGAAAAGAGGGAAATGTGGCAAATTATGAGACTCTTCGTAAGAGAAAACCACAGCAGTTATTCAGGAAGAGATTTCAGTTTCAGATGTGTTTGAAGTGTTTTGTAAAGTAATGTGGTGATGCTGGTTTTCAGTGCATTTTTCTGTTGCTGCACAAGAGTGACACATCTTTTGTGTGTGTGTCCATTTTCTCTGAGGCAACGGCATTTACTGAATACTTTCTATAGGCTGAGCCTGATTACAGAGTTATGCTTTTGGGTACTGTGGAAAAAATACTTAAAAAAAAGTTCTAGCACTTGCTTAGAATCTCTCCGTTCTAGGGAATGGCTTAACGTTCATAGAGGAACATAGGCCTGCCAATCAATACACTTCCAAGAGCGTAGTTAGTGCTGGGGATAGGGTAAGTAACGTTTTTGTTTTTTGGTTGAGGAATTTCTGGCCCTCTTTGCTTTGTCTTTTACATTCAGTTTCTTCATCTTTGGAATATGGTAAGGAGCCGTAGTGAGAGTGTGGCTTTGGCTCAGTGGACTGCTCTGGCAGTTTGCGCCCTGCCTGTTACTGTTTTGAGAAGTGATGGCCAGTGATTGGCATTAGATTGGGTGAGTTTACTGTTTGGAAATTGGACTAAAGACCTTGGGCCTGAAGGGTGTACCTGGCATTGGTGATAAAGTCCGCAGTTGAAGAGTTACTGGACCTATTGCAGAGGAGCGCTCTTCCATGTTTTTTCCATGTCATATTTTTGGAGAACTGTGGGTTTTAAAGTGCCTTAGTAATGGTTTCAGAGGACTTGGTCTATTTCATGCCCTCAGTAAGTGCTCTTTTATGGTTAAAGTACCCTTCTTAGTGTTTTTATGAATCTCATCAGGAAAATTCTTAGGTTTGTGGAAATTGAGGGCCCTAAAGATTTTTTTTTATAACTGCTTTATTGATACATAATTCATCCATTTACAGTGCACAATTCATTGGTTTTTAATGTATTCACAGAGTTGTCCAGCCATTATCACAGTTTTAGAACATTTTCAGCACCCCAAAAAACTATATCCAGTAACTTTCACTTCCAGTCCTTGGCAGCCGCCAGTCTACTTTCTGTGTCTGTGGATTTGTTGGTTCTGAACAGTTCATATAAATGGAGTCCTACAATGTGTAGTCCTTTGTGACTGGCTTCTTTCACTTACCATCATGATTGATTTATTATTTATTATTAACATTTTTTTCTAATGTTTATTTTTGAGAGTGAGAGAGAGCGACAGAGTGCAAGCGGGGGAGGGGCAGAGAGAGAGGGAGACACAGAATCCAAAGCAGGCTCTATGCTGCTCCGAGGTGTCGGCACAGAGCCCAGTATGGGCTCTCACAAACTGTGAGATCGTACCCTGAGCTGAAGTCAGCCGCTTAATCAACTGAGCCACCCAGGTGCCCCTAGCATCATGTTTTTAAAAAAATTTTTTTTTTTAACGTTTATTTATTTTTGAGACAGAGAAAGACAGAGCATGAACGGGGGAGGGGCAGAGAGAGGGAGACACAGAATCGGAAGCAGGCTCCAGGTTCCAAGCCATCAGCCCAGGGCCCGATGCGGGGCTCGAACTCACGGACTGTGAGATCGTGACCTGAGCTGAAGTCGGACGCTTAACTGACTGAGTCACCCAGGCGCCCCCCTAGCATCATGTTTTAAAGGTCCTTCCATGTTTTAGCATGTATCAGGACCTCATTTCTTTTTATTGCTTAATAATAATGCATTATATAGGGATACACACCACATTTTATTTATCCATTTGTCGATTGATGGACAAGTTTTTGTATACAAGTTTTTGTTTGGATGTATGCTTTCATTCCTTTTGGGTACCTAAAGATTTATTAAACATTTCTTTTAATGTTTAATTTTGAGAGAGAGAGAGCGTGCGCCCACGCGTGTGAGCCGGGGAGGGGCAGAGAGAGAGGGAGACACAGAATCTGAAGCTGGCTCCAGGGTCTGAGCTGTCATCATGGAGCCTGACATGGGGCTCGAACTCACAAACTGTGAGATCATGACTTGAGCCCAAGCTGGAGGCTCAACCGACTGAGCCACCCAGGCGCCCCTGGGTACCTAAAGATTTTTAGAAGGGCATAAGTTTCATATGTACAGATACAGAAATAATGGGAATTTTTTTCACTGATGCGAGTACTTTTATTTATTTAATTTAATTTAAAATTTTTCATTTATTGATTTATTTTTAAGGTGGTTTTACCTTTTAAAAAAATTTTTTTTTAAGTTTATTTATTTTGTGTGTGTGAGAGAGAGAGTGTAGGTGCAGGGGAGAGGCAAAGAGAGAGAGAGAGAGAGAGAGAGAGAGAGAGAGAGAGAATCCCAAGTAGGCTCCAAGCTGTCAGCATAGAGCCCCATGGGAGGCTCAATCCCACAATCCATCAAATTATGACCTGAGCTAAAATCAAGAGTTGGATGTTTAACTGACTGAGCCAGCCAGGTGCCCCAAGGTAGTTTTACCTCTTAAAAAAAATTTTTTTTTTATTTATTTAGAGCATGTGCATGCACAGCTGGGCAGGGGCAGAGAGAGAGGGAGACAGAGGATTCCAAGCAGGCTCTGTGCTGTTACCGCCATAGTCTGACGCGGGGCTTGAAGCCATGAACCATAAGACCACAACCTGAGCCGAAGTCAGATGCTTAACCAACTGAGCCACCCAGGCGCACCCGTGGTTTTACCTTTATAATGACTGATTCAAACCCAGGATCTGAATCACAAATTCCAGATGTCTGGTGGCACTTTTCTGTAGGCCTGTTTTTTTGTTTTTTGTTTTTTGTTTTTTTTAATGTAAGCTCTAGGCCCAGTAAGAGTCAAGAATCGCATGCTTTACCAATTGAGCCAGCCAGACACCCCTGTTTTTTTTTTTTTTAATAACTTTTAAATTTCAATTTTTTATGGAAGTATAGTTGACATATTAGTTTCAGGTATATAACATAGTGAGTTGACATAAACATGAAATGATCACCACGATAAGTCTAGTTACCATTTGTCATACAAACTTATTACACTATTATTGACTGTTCTGTATATGACCCTTTACTGTGCCATGACTTACTTGTCTCATAACTGGAAATTTATACCTCTTAATCCCCTTCACTTTTTTGCCTATCCTCTACCCCATCCCCCCACCACCTTGTTCTCTGTATTTATGAGTCTGTTTCTGCTTTGTTTTGTTGGTTCACTTGTTTTGTTCTTTAGGTTCCACTTATAAGTGAAAATGTACTGTATTTGTCTTTTCCTGTACCATTTATTTCATTTAGCAGAATACTCTCTGGGACCACCCATGTTGTCACAGATGGAAAGTTTTCACTTTTCCATTTGTGGCTAAGTAATATTCCATTGTAAATATATGCACAACATCTTTATTAATACCTGCATCTATCAGTGAACACTTAGGTTGCTTCCATATCTTGGCTATTGTAAATAATGCTGTAGTGAACATATGGGTGCATATATCTTTTCGAAATAGTGTTTTATTTTCTTTGGATAGATACCCACAAGTGGAATTGTTGGATTGTATGGAATTCCTAGTTTTAATTTTTTTGAGGAACCTCCATACTGTTTTCCATAGTGGCTGTACCACTTTACATTCCCACCAACTATGCACAAGGATTCCCTCTTCTCCACAACTTCAACAACACTTGTTACTTGTCTTTTTTTTTTTTTTTTTTTAATTTTTAAAGTATTTATTTATTTAAAGTTGATGCACTTGAGAGAGAGAGAGGGAGAGGAAGGGAGGGGCAGAGAGAATTCTAAGCAGGCTTCTGCTGTTGGTGCAGAGCCTGATGCGGGGCTCGATTTTATGAACTGTGAGATCATGGCCTGAGCTGAAATCAAGAGTCAGATGCTTAACTGACTGTGCTACTTATGCACCCCACTTCTTGTCTTTTTGATACTGGCCATTCTGACAGGTGTGAGGGAGTATCTCACTGTGGTTTTGATTTACATTTCTGTGATGATTAATAATGTTGAGCATCTTTTCATGTGTTAGTTGGCCATCTGTTTGTCTTTTGGAAAAATGTCTATCCAGGTCCTCTGCATTTTTTTTTTAATTTTTTTTTTTTTAACGTTTATTTATTTTTGAGACAGAGAGAGATAGACCATGAACGGGGGAGGGTCAGAGAGAGAGAGGGACACAGAATCTGAAACAGGCTCCAGGCTCTGAGCAGTCAGCACAGAGCCTGACGCGGGGCCCGAACTCACGGACCGCGAGATCGTGACCTGAGCCGAAGTCGGATGCTTAACAGACTGAGCCACCCAGGCGCCCCCAGGTCCTCTGCATTTTTAAATCAGATAATTTGTCTTTTTGGTGGTGAGTTTATGAGGTCTTCATATATTTTTGGATGTTAACTTCTTATTAGTTATATCATTTGCAAATATTACCTCCCATTCAGTAGGTTGCCTTTTCATTTTGTTGATGGTTTCCTTTACTATGAAAACGTTGTTTTAGTTGAATGTAGTCCTGATTGTTTATTTTTGTGTTTTTTTTTTTTTTTTCTTTTTGCCTTTGCCTGAGGAGATAGATCCAAAAATACATGCTGAGACTCGTGTCTGAGAGTTTACTGTGCCTTTGTTTTCTTTTAGGAGTTTTATGGTTTCAGCTTTTACATTTAGGTCTTTAATCCATTTGAGTTTTTTGTTCTGTATGGTATAAGAAAGTGGTCCAGTTTCATATTTTCGCCTATAGTTGTCCAGTTTTTTCAACATGATTTATCAAAGAGACTATCTTTTCCCCATTGTATATTCTTGCTTCCTTTGTTATAGAGTAATCGACCATGTATGTGTGGATTCATTTCTGGGCTCTCTAGTCTCCATTGATCTGTGTCTTTTTGTACCAGTGTCATACTGTTTTGATTACTATAGCTTTGCAGTATAGTTTGAAATCTGGGAGCATACCTCCAGCTGCTTTGTGCTTTCTCAAGATTGCTTTGGCTATTTGGTGATGGTGGTTTTTTTGTTTGTTTGTTTGTTTTTTGGTTCTGTACACATTTTAGGATTAATTTAGTTTTGTGAAAAATGTTCTTGATATTTTGATAGGGATTGCATTGAATCTGTAGGTTGCTTTGGGTATGTAGACATTTTAAACAATATTCTTCCATTCTGTGAGCATGGTATACTTTTCTATTTATTTGTGTCATCTTCAATTTCTTTTATCAGGTCTTACAGTGTTCAGAGTACAGCTCTTTTACCTCCTTGGTTAAGTTTATCTCTAGGTGTTTTATGAGTTTTGATGCAATAGTAAATGAAATTAAAAAAAAAATATTAGAGAGTGTGAGCATGAGTGGGAAAGGGGCAGAGAGAAAGGGAGAGAGAGAATGCCAAGCAGGCTCAGATCATGAACTGAGCCAAAATCAAGAGTCAGATGCCTGACTGAGCCGCCCAGGCTTCCTGAGCTTGTTTTCTTAATTTCTCTCTGTCATAGTTCCTTGTTAGTGAATAGAAATGCAACAGATTTCTGTATGTTAATTTTGTATCCTGCAACTTTACTGAATTCATTTATTTTAATGGTTTTTTGGTGGAGTCTTTAGGGTCTTTTCTGTAACAGTATCATGTCATCTGCAAGTAGTGACAGTTTCTTTCTTTCTTAGCAATTTGGATGTCTTTTATTTCTTTTTCTTACCTCCTGTGGCTAGGGCTTCCAGTTCTGTGTTGAATAAAAGTGGAGAGAATGGGTATCTTTGTCTTGTTCTGATCACAGCGGAAAAGCTTTCAGCTTTTCACCCTCAAGCACGATATGATGTTAGCTGTGGGTTTGTCATAAATGACCTTTATCATATTGAAGTATGTTTCCTCTATACCCGTTTTGTTGAGACTTTTTGTCATACGTGTGCCAGTGCTTTTTAGAAATAAGCTTGGGAGGGTTAGTTTATTTACAACTTACACCATGGATTTGGAATTTTTCTTTTTTTTTTTAATTTTATTTTTTTAAACTTACATCCAAATTAGTTAGCATATAGTGCAACAATGATTTCAGGAGTAGATTCCTTAATGCCCCTTCCCCATTTAGCCCATCCCCCCTCCCCCACCCTCCTCCAGGAACCCTCTGTTTGTTCTCCATATTTAAGAGTCTCTTATGTTTTGTCCCCCTTCCTGTTTTTATATTATTTTTGTTTCCCTTCCCGTATGTTCATCTGTTTTGTCTCTTAAAGTCCTCATATGAGTGAAGTCATATGATATTTTGTCTTTCTCTGACTAATTTCGCTTAGCTAGATTTGGAATTTTTCTAAGCAATAAGTTTTACTGAAACTGATAGTACCTTTCTTCTCTATGAACTGTTTTCAGGTTAACAGCATAAATAAATTTGTTTACAACTCTGGGAAGAGGTATACTTAAATTATAGAGAACAGGTATTTTCAGGTAACTGTATTATTTAGATGTCACGAATATACAATCAGTTGATCCACTAATGAAATATCATTTTTCTCTGTTAAAGGAAGTTCCCTAAGGACTTTAACAAGGGAACAGTTCATTAACCTAATTCTAGGTATTGTATGTATTTAAAAGCACCATACCTGCTGTTAATTAAAAAATGTTCTTTAATTTGCTAAGAATTTATTGATTCAAATTGTTCTTTTTTCCCCAGTTGGCCAAATTAAGGAGATCCTACTTGTATGTGTCAGAAGCCCAGTAAAATGCAAACCAATGAAATTAATACATTGTTCTTTCTATGAAGAAACTTAGTTTCATGAACTGAGGAAGAAATTATAAACAAATTTTTTTCCAGATGAGAATTTCAGTGAGTGTCTACTGAAATGAGTGCTAAAGATGGGGCTGTGGCGTGTTTGGGTAACACAAATCAGATGAGACTAATTGTGTGTGTGTGTGTGTGTGTGTGTGTGTGTGTGTGTGTGTGTGTGTGTATTTCATTTTATTAAAAAAATTAAAAAAAAAAAGTTTGTTTTTGAGAGACACAGAGAGAGAGAGCTCAAGCAGGGAAGGGCAGAGAGAGAGGGAGACACAGAATCTGAAGCAGGCTCTAGGCTCCGATCTGTCAGCACAGAGCCTGACGCACAAACTGTGATATCATGATCTGAGCCGAAGTTGGACGGTCAACCAACTGAGCCACCGAGGCGCCCCATTTTATTTTTTTGAGTAATCTCTAAATGCAACTTGAACTCACGACCCCAAGATCAAGAGTTGCATGTTCTACTGATGGAGCCAGCCAGGCACCCCAGACTAATTTTATATTGAATACAGTTCCTTCAGTTGTTAATTTATTATCCAGAAAATGGACTTTAAGCTCTTTGTATCCCTGAAGAGTGGTGCACATGGAAAAGGACTGGGAGGAAATACAGCAAATTATTACTTTTATTTGGGTGGGTGGGGAGATTATGGGTGATTCGATTTCATCTTGTGTTTTGTAGTTTCCAGATTTCAAACCCTGAAATTTTTATAGGTTTAAACCACCTGGCTGGCTTAGTCTATGGAGCATGTGACTCTTGATCTTGGGGTCATGGGTTCAAGCCCCACATTGAACGTAGAGCTTACTTACTTACAAATAAATAAATAAAATTGTTAAAAAAAATTCAAAGAAAAATACATATGTAAAAAAAGAGCTTAATTTATTGTACTGAATTAAGGGAAAGTGAATTGGCCAATACATTTGCAGTGGAATTTTGGTATTGAAAAAGATCTTGGAAATCATTTGACTTTTTTTCTGATGCAGTGATCTCCTTTACGTTAATTATCTCTGTTTTAATAAAAAAAAGTTAGTGTTTTGAGCAGACGTTGCCAGGATAGGTTGAGTGTATCCAGTGAGATCTAGAAGCAATTTTAGTATTGAGTACTGCCTTTCTGTATCTAGAAGTAATAATGACATGTAATTCATAAGCTGTGTGCTGGAACTGTTTTAGTCTTTTTTACATATGATTTGAATCTCCAGTAACTCTTTTGGTTTTCATCGTTTCCATTTTATGAATGAGGAGATGCAGGGTCAGAAAAACGAGCTATCGTGCTTTATGGTCTCAGATGATATATGTTGAAGGTGATTACCGTGTGCTCTTTCTACCAGACCAGTCTGTTTGGAGACCTACCTACCTTCTTCATGGCGAATTCAACTTCTCCCTAAAACGCACACACGGTCCTCTTTTTACACATCACACATTTTAAGCCCTATCTGCTGTGCATATATTAAAGTTTAGGGACACCAGTAAGAGTTTAGTTTGTATGTCTAATTATATGTGTGTCCTGGATGCATAATAGGTCTTCAGTGAGTGATATGATGCTGTTCAAAACTGAACTTGTTTAGTGTCTGTCATAACCTACAGCCTGTTTCTGTGGTGCCATCCCCATTATGGGCAACTTAAGAATC
The DNA here is from genome assembly GCF_023721935.1 of Panthera uncia. Lineage (NCBI taxonomy): Eukaryota > Metazoa > Chordata > Mammalia > Carnivora > Felidae > Panthera > Panthera uncia. The sequence continues at coordinate 81,690,206 of NW_026057585.1, forward strand.
TTAGACTCCTCCCTCCAGCCTCCCAACAATTCCGAGGTTATATTTATACTGCCTTATTTGATAGGCTCATATTTCTTGCCAGGACATTTACAGTAGTCTTCTGGTTGGGTTTCTGTGCTCCCCCAGCCCCTCCCTCCCTCCCCCATTTTCTGTGTTGCTGCCGAATTGATATTTCTGAAGACGCAAATCTCTTGTCTCTACCTTGCCTAAATTTTGGTATTTTGTTTTTCAGTTGCTTTTAGAATAACTTCCAAACTCTTCAGCATAGCATAATTTAGGTCCTTCATGTTTTGAGCCAGTTTACCAGTCTTTACTGTTACCCTAGTTCAGCTATATTGAAGTATTTGTAATTTTCTGAACATACATGCTAATTTTATAGTGTGTGTGATTCCTCAGCATAGTTGTGCTATTTTATTTATGCAGTTTTCTCTCTTTGGAACTCTTTTCTGTTTTCATCCACTTAGCCACTTTCTCATCTTTCAAGTTCCAACTGAAGTATCTTCATCTCTGGTAAACTCTCCTCATTATTCCACTCTTTTATGGAAGGTTGGGTGTCTTGTTGGTGTTGCTGTCATACTTCATACTCATTGAAACATTCAGCTCCCTGTATTAGAGTTAAATATTTACTTTTTCTGTCACCATTGGGTGCTAGGAAGCTGGTTCAGTAAACACATTCTTGGGCTTAAGTCCAGACCTACTGAATCCAAATCTCCAGTGATGAGACACAGTCCATGTGTTTTTTTTAAAAAGCACTCCCTGGTGATCCTCATGTGCCCTTTGGTTAAAGAACTACTGTGATGGTTCCTCTTGAAGAAACTTTTAGCCTTGTATCTCCAGCACCTGGCAAGTAGTGTTTACCTCATAAATGATGAGTGAATACAATATGTTTTCAGAGCATATTGAAGAGACTCATTGAGTGGAGTGTTTTATTTTCAAGGGTATTAAGATGTTATTTTGAATTGATAAGGTCTAAGGTGTAACAGAATGTATGGTCTTGGAATACTGAGAGGCTTTTGGGCTTGAAGATAAGGAGCCAGTTAGCATTTCTTGAAAGGTTGTGTTAAAGAACTTTTAAATTATTATCAGCTCTGGTTTTATGCTTTTTCTTTTTGTTTTGCTCCTCCTCCCCCCCCCACCCCCCGCCCCTATTTGACATTTCTTGAAACCCTAAAAGATAGGCAAACAGAAGGGGCTGGAGGAGCAAGGTTTACTTTCTTTAATTTGTAAAACATTAAAACTTTGTTCACAGTTACATCGCTTACTGGAAAACAGTGCTGTACTTTTTCAACCTAATACATTTACAAGGTTCATTCCTGTTCTCTGAAGTGAATACTCTGTACTAGCATAGTTGAAGATCACATACTTATGAACATAGGATCAAAGTTGTAGTTTAACCCTGTATTGTCAGTGGTTAATTGCTTTTAAGATTAGTGACTCATTTTTCCTATTTGAAGCTTTTTAAGAGGTACTCTTTGGGTTCAAGCTTTTTACTGGGTATAGTATAAGGTACAAACTGTGAATTTTATTTTTTATTTTATGTGTTTATTATTTAAATTATTTATTTATTTATTTATTTATTTGTTAAGTGATCTCTACACCTAGCATGGGGCTTGAACTCATGACCCCCAGATCAAGAGTTGTATGCTCTGTTGACTGAGCCAGCCAGGTGGCCCCAAACTGTGATTTTTAAAAGGTTTTGTGATGTAGTTCACATACCATACAATTCACCCATTTGTTTATTTAAAAATTTTTTTTAATGTTTATTTATTTTTGAGAGAGAAACACAGAGCATGAGTGGAGGAGGGGCAGAGAGAGAGGGAGACACAGAATCTGAAACAGGTTCAAGCCTCTGAGCTGTCAGCATAGAGCCCAGTGTGGGGCTCAAACTCAAGAATTGCAATATCATGACCTGAGCTGAAGTCAGATGCTTAACCGATTGAGCCACTCAGGCACCCCACAATTCACCCATTTAAAATGTACTATTCAGGGGTGCCTGGGTGGTTCAGTCAGCTGAGTGTCTGATTTTTAATTTTAGCTCAGGTCATGATCCCAGGGTGGTGGGATTGAGCCCTACGTTGGGCTCACACTGAGTGAGGAGCCTACTTAAGATTCTTTCTCTTTTTTTCCTTCTGCCCCTCTACCCTGCTCTTGCTCGCTTTCTCTTTCTCTCTCTCAAAAAATAAAATGCACTGTTCAGTGGTTGTTAGTATTCACAGAGTTGTGCAACCATCACTACAATAAAATTTTAGAACATTTTTATTATGCCCAAAAGAAACCGTGTACCCATTACCAGTCACTGTCCACTTCCCTCATTCCTTTAGCAACCACTAATCTACTTTCTGTCTAAAATGGAATTTTTTTATGATCTAAAGATTTTCATTAACTTTTTCAAAGTAAAATACTTCTAACAGCACAGGTCATTTTCTCTCTAGATGTTTTCTGTGTGTATATATATAAACACAGATTCATGTGTTTCAGTTTTAAGCCAAGTGGGAACATTCTAAGTATATTACACATGTACACATGTGCCTTTTTGCCCTTAATACATTGTGGCTATCCTTTCAGGTCAATAACGTTTGATTCTTCTTTAAGGGCCTTAGTGCATGGAGCTACAGTGATTTATTTTGACTGACTTATCTCACATTAGTGAACTTTTAGAGTATTTTCAGCTTTTGACCTTCTAAACAATGCTATAGTAACAATAGGTAGTTTTATTTTTGTATTCTGTGGTCATTTCTTTCTTTCTTTTTTTTTTTTTAAGTTTTTATATATTTATTTTGAGAGGGGGAGAGAGAGAGAGAGAGAGAGAGAGAAAAATGAATGAGTGGGGGAGGGGCAGAGAGAGGAGGGTAGAAGATCTGAAGTGGGCTCTGTGAGCCTGGTGCAGAGCTCCAACTCACGAACTGAGCGATCATGACCTGAGCCAAAGTTGGGCACTTAACCAGCTGAGCCACCCAGAAGCCGCTCTGCTATCATTTCTTTAGACTGTATTTACAGAGGTGAAATTGACCGATCAAGGAAAAGAATGTATTTAAGATTTTGATACATATTTCCACATTTTTCTCCAGATTTCCACGTTGTTCTACGAATTTAAAGTTTTACCAACATTATATGAGTATTTATTTTCTCTGTTGGTATATATATTATTTTCATAGATTTTTTTTTTTTTTTTTTTTTTTTTTTTTGAGAGAAGAAGAGGGCACAAGTGAGTGACAGGCAGAGAAAGAAAATCCCAGGAGAGACAGAGAGACAGAGAGAAGCAGGGCTCACCTGAAGTGGGGCTGGTGCTTACCCAATGTGGGTCTCGAACTCACCAACCGTGAGGGCTAGGGCTCTAAGGCTAGAATTTTTCTTTTTTAAATTACCTTTATTGAAGTATAAGTACATAATAAAATGCACACATTTTGGATGTATAATATGATAGTTTTGACACAGAGTATTCACCCATGACAGGATCACTCTAATCATAATGACAGTTCCCATCTCTCCAAAAGTTTCATGGGCCACTTTTAATTCCCCAGCAGCAACTGCTGATTTGCTTTCTGCCTAGGCCTAGACTTTAATTACTGTATTTTAATGGCATTTGGAATGACATTAAAACAACTCTTGTTATTTCTAGAATCACAGGTATACCCCATGCCCTAAGGGATGAATGCTCCTCCATAGATGGCTGTAAAAGTTGCTCCCTCACCTCCTTCCAAGTCCTTTGCTTAAATGTTACTTTTTCATTGAGGCCTTCCATGAATACTATTTAAATTATAGTTCTGTCCCCCTTCCCTACTTTTTCTCAGTGGTCTTTATACCATTTTGTAGTTTTCTGTACTTTCCAAAATGTTTGCAGTGAGGGTTTATTGTTTTTAGAATTCAAAATTACCTTAAACACATTATTTTTAATGGGAGGAAAAAACTCCTATGTGTTTTGGTTTTTAAATCCAGTTTCAAACATTATTCCATGGCACTCACGACACCCATAAATAAACAAGTTTACAACCTGATAGATTTGCTATAGCTGAAGTTCTTCTCAACCACAAGAGGGAAACTTGCATGCTTCATGACCTCACAGTAATACAAACTGTATTAAGGGTAAGGAACTAAAGGTAGTAACTGTGCTCAAAAAAGGAGCAAATGAAGGTTTACTTGTTTGCATAACATCAGGTGGAATTCTATAAAGAATTAAGCCAAATAAATTAATACCTGCCAGTGCTTAAGAGATTATTTTGACTAGGACTTCTTACTTTTTTTTTTTTTTTTTAAAGTTTATTTATTATGAGAGAGAGAGCACAAGCAGGGGAGGGGCAGAGAGAGAGAATCCTAACCAGGCCCCGCGCTGCCAGCACTGAGTCTGATGCAGGGTTTGAACCCACAAACTGTGAGATCATGACCGAGAGTCTGAGCACCTAATTGACTGAGCCACCCAGGTGCACCCCCCACCACCACTTTTTTTAATTCAGAGGAGATAAAACTCTGAAATATATTCTCCTACAGATACAGTTTTGGATTTATGTATTATGTACTCTTTTAGGATCATAAAGTCCAGAATGAGCTATTTGATGTGCTTGGTAGCTGCCTTCTTAATTATGTTGCTGTGATTTATCTGGATAGATTTACTCGGTGAGAATTCCTTATTCCCTTACATACTACAATAGAATGCTGAAACAAGGGAGTAGTAAGGGTTTGTGACAAGGCCACTAAATGGAGGAAGACATTTTGTAGGCCTCCTGGTTGAAGACTTGATAGATAATCTGTTTCTTGTGCCAGTTGTTTGTAACTGTAACAATAATAATGAAGTGTTTAACTCAAGTAACTTTGTTATCTCACCAGTGTTTATTCCCTTTATGCCGCCTGGCCTGGATGGCTCAGTCGGTCGGTTGAACGTGCAACTCTTGATATTGGGGATGTGAGTTTGAGCCCCACATTGGGTGTAGAGATTACTTAAAAAAAATACGTATATATGCAGATATGTTAAAACAAGGGTCATTTTTATTGACAGTGAATGTAATTTTGTTTTCATTATGGGCCAACTAAGGATTCTTTCCATGGTTCAATGCCATTCTGTGTACCCTCATAAACAGGGATTTAAAAATCAAATAAAATGTTTTTCCCTCCCATTAAAAATAACTTGTAGGTACTTTTGATTTCTAAAATCAATAAATGCTCATTGTAAATATTTTGGAAAGTACATCCAATTACAAAATTATAAAAACATGCAGGAAACCAACTGTAATTCGGTCTTCTATAACCTTTTATGATAGGTCTGTCTGGTTTTTATTAAAAAATTTTAAAAATGTAAATAATTATATATTTATGGACAGGAAAATCTCTTTGGTGCTAATAACAAGAACGATTGCTTCTTGAGTTTTGCCTTTTTTTTTTTTTTTAATCTTATGGGCAGTATGAATTTTTACTAATTATTTTTCTGTTTTGGTTAACCACTGGAGAAGTTAGAGATAAATTTATGGTTCATTTCTAGCAAGTATATTGGACCCAATTACATACATTTTATAAACAAGGCTCTTCTCATTTTCCCTTTGCCTTAATTTTCTCATTAGTTGAATTTACTCGATTTTGTAAGTCACTCTGAATCCTTTTTGGAACAAGTTCAGGTAAAATAAAAACATTTCTGTGATTATAGTTTTCTGTCTTTTTTTTTTTTTTTTGGTCTAACATATCAAAATATCCTATGACAGAATATTTCCATAGATAATTTTAAGCTTTTATAATATTCCATTATATTTAATGGTCTCATTCTTTTCTGTATTATTTCCTGATATTGGTCATTTAGGCTTCTAAATTTTTACCATTGTAGGTGGTTCTGTAATGAATATTTTGTTCATCAATATTTGCAGTTTGAATTATTTTCTTAAGTCTTAGAATGGGAAAAATACTGCTAGATATTCATAAAGCTATTCTACCTCTTGTGTAATTATTTTTCCCCCTTTTTAAGATACAATTTGTGTATAGTAAAATATGTTATTTTAGTATGCACTTTTATAGGTTTTGACAAATGCAGATATTCTTGTAACTACCGTGATCAAGATCAGTTTGACCCATCCCCACATTCCATGGAGCCCCTTCATAGTCACTTCTTAACTCTGTTCCCAGCCGCTGGTAACCATGAATCTGTTCTTTGCCCCTTTAGTTTTGCCTTTTCCAAAATGTCATATACTGTAAATGTATGTAGTTTTGAATCTGTTTTTTTTTTCACTTAGCATAATGCATTTGAGAATCTATGTTGTTGTTTATAATAATACATTGGTCCTTTTTATTGCTCAGTAGTGTTCCATTAAATGGTTTTGTGACTGTTATCCATTTTGTATGCTTAATTTTAATTCTCTCAGCTGGAATGCTTGGTACACTCATTACTTGAAAGATGGAATGTGGGTGGCATATTTTTGTTACTTTTCTATATTGTGTTTCTGTAGCCTTTATATGTGAAAGACAGTTGTATCAAGACCAAATCTTTGGCCATAGTTTGTATGTTTTATTGTTTTTGGCATGTAGTATTTTATTTTCTTTCTTTATTTATTTAAAAAAATTTTTTTTAACGTTTTATTTATTTTTGAGACAGGGAGAGACAGAGCATGAACAGGGGAGGGTCAGAGAGAGGGAGACACAGAATCTGAAACAGGCTCCAGGCTCTGAGCTGTCAGCACAGAGCC
>NW_026057585.1:81697264-81736590 GCF_023721935.1 Panthera uncia
GTTCAAGTCCATAACCCTGGGATCATGACCTGAGCCAAAATCAAGAGTCAGACATTTATCCGACTTAGCCGCCCATCTGCCTGTCCCCCTCCCTCCCTTCCTTCCTTCCTTGCTTCCTTCTTTCCTATTTTATTTTTTAAAGAGAGTGAGCGAGTGGGGGAGGGGCAAAGAGAGAGGGGGACAGAGAATCCTAAGCAGGCTCCATGGTGACAGTGGAGAGCCCAATGTGGGGTTCGAACTTAACAACTGTGAGATCAGGGTCTGAGCCGAAGTTGGACACTTAACCAATTGAGCCACAAGCACCCCACACCTGTCTTTTTTTAATTTAAAATTTTGATTTAGTTATTGTCAACTCACATACTATTGTAAGAAATAATACAGAGTATAATAATACAGTGTACAATCCTTTATACACTTTGCCAAATTTCTCCCCAGGGGTAACATTTTACAGTATAACATTTGTAGATAACATTTTGTAGGTAATGTTGTGTAATATGACATTACAACTGAGATGCTGACATTGATAAAATTCCATCCAATCTTACTGAGTTTTTCCAGTTTTGTTTTTAATTAATTTTTTTTAACATTTATTTATTTATTTTTGAGAGACAGAGAGAGAGAGTGTAAGCAGGGGAGGAGCAGAGAGAGGGAGACACAGAATCCAAAGCAGGCTCCAGGCTCAGAGCTGTCAGCACAGAGCCCTATGGGGGCTCGAACCCACAAATGGTGAGATCATGACCCGAGCCGAAGTCAGATGCTTAACTGACTGAGCCACCCAGGCACCTCTGATTTTTCCGGTTTTGATCTCATTTGTGTGTGTGTGTGTGTGTGTGTGTGTGTGTGTGTGTGTGTGTATTTTAAATGTGGTATGGGAGTTTTAAGATAAAGGGCCTCTTCTCTTTCTTTCTTTCTTTCTTTCTTTCTTTGTTATTTTAGAGAGAGCGAATGGGGGAGGGGGCAGAGGGGCGGGGTAGAGTGGGGGGCAGAGAAAAAAAGAAAATCTTAAGCAGGCTCCATGCTCAGTGTGGAGCCCGATGCAGGGCTTGAACCCACGAACTGTGGGATCATGACCTGAGCTGAAGTCGGACGCTTAACCGACTGAGCCACCCAGGTGCCTCTGAGTAGCTCTTTTTATAACCACATCCACCTTCCCCTTGAGGGGTAGGGGATAGGGGAGCTCCCCCTGAACTCTAATTTCTTATTCTCCAGTTTTGCAATTTTGTCTTTTCCAAACTATTCTGAATGGAATCATCGTATTACCTTTGGGGATTGGCCTTTTCTTGCTCTGCACAAGGTCCTGGAGACTTAGCAAGTTATTGCATATAGTAGTTCATTCCTTCTTGTAGCTGCACACTGTGCTATTTTGTAGATGTACCACAGTTTGTTTCACCTGTGGAAGGGCATCTGGGCAGATTCTGGTTTTTAGTTGCTGGAAATAAAGCTGCCGTGAGCATTTGTATTCAGGTGTTTCTGTGACCATAAGTTGTCATTTCTCTGGGATAACTGCTTTAGGAGTGCAGGTGCTGGGTCGATCATAGGATAGTTGCATGTTCAGGTTTTGAAGAAACTGCCAAATCGTTTTCCAGAGTTGGCTGTGCCATTTTGCATTCTTACCAGCCATGTTTGGTCTAATTTTTCTGAACCCTTACCAGCATGTGGTGGTGTTACGTTTTTTTATCTTGGCCATTCTGGTAGGCACGTGATGGTATCTCATTGTGGTTTGAATCTATATTTCCGTGATGGCTAATGATGTTCAGCATCTTTTCATGTGAGCAGTTATCTTTATTTTTTAATGTGGGTTTTATTCTTATTATTTATATGATCTTAATTATTGATAAAAATGTTAAATTCTGTTTGATACATTTTCCCTGGTCCCTTTATCCAATAACATTTGTGGAACTCTATTTATAAGTTTGATAAAAGATCTTTACTTAATTTATAGATCAGCATTAACTTAGCATGTATTCACTTGGAAAAATTTAAGAATGATTTATTTTTAAACTAGATTTGGCAAACTGGCCTCTGTGCCAAATCTGGCTTGCTGCCTGTTTATGTATGGCCCTTGAGCTAAGAATGGTTTTTTACCTTTTTAAATAGTTGAACCAAATCAAAACAAACCAACCCAAAGAAAGATATGATAAAGACCCTGTGTAGCCCACAAAGCCTGTATTCTCTGGCCTGTTACAGAAAAAGTGTGCCGACTTCTGTTTTTTAAATAACAGCTTTATTGAGCTATTTTTCACATACCTTAAAATTTGTCCTTAAATTTGTAATTCAGTGGTTTTTAGTACATCCACAGTATTATGCAACTTATCAGCTATGTAACTGTAGACATTTTTAGCACTTCCAGAAGAAACTTTGTACTCATTAGTAGTCATTGCCTATTTTCTCCTTTCCCAAGTCCCTGGCAAACCCAAATCTATTCTTGTTTCTGTAGATTTGTTTATTGTGGATATATTATATAAATGGGATCATATAAATATATGGCTTTTTGTGTCTGGCTTCTTCACTTACCTAATGTTTTTAGGGTTCATGCATGTTTATGTATCAGTGCTTCATTCCTTTTTGTGGCCAAATAATACTCCTTTGTATGATGTACTATATAAATTTTACACATTCAGCAGTTGACTTACTGCCTTGTGGATTTGAATTTTGCTATGAATTTTTGTCTGTAGATCTATATTCTTTCTTCCAATAGGTAAATCATTTTCAGAAATCTTCTCTTTTATATCTTCAGGATGTGATTTCTTTTTCCTCATTAAGTAGTTTACTCCCTGTGGTCTCATGATGACTTACTTCCTTTTGATCATCCTTGAATTAATGGAGAGAGTTCTGGCCACAGATGGGCTGTGTGGGTGGCTGTTACATCTTCAGATACACAGTTGGGCGGCAGAGTAGTGTGCACAGCTCCTTCTCCACTTTTGAGTTTCTAGCAGGCTTTTGTCTGGTGCAGCTTTGTTGGATCTGGATGGGCCCTTTTGTCTTTATTGCCCATTTAAACAGTTGGAGTACCCCAGACACATTTTGATCCCCCGATATAGGACACCGGAAAGAGACACGGGAGTCAGCCTGCCTGGGTCACTTTGGGCGAGTTTTTAACCTTTCTCTACCTCAGTTTCCTCCTCCATTAAAAAAATGGGAAATGGAGGATAATTAGGAATTATTTTATAATTTGAGAATTAAATAATACATACTGCTACCTAGAACATAGGCAGTAAGTACGAACTATTCTGACAGTCATAAAAGACCCATCCTATTTCTGTTCTGTTTCACAGTGTTTCCCTGTAGAAACTGCTTCTGAATGTACCATAACTAACCTAATTTTTATTTACTGTTGGCTATCCTACCCCTAACTTTTTGTTGAAAATTTTTTTCTTTCTTTCTTTACATTTTTGAAGCTTGTTTGTTTATTTTGAGAGAGGGAGAGCGCGAGCAAGCAGGGAGGGGCAGAGAGAGAGGGAGAGAGAATCTCAAATAGGCTCTGCCCTGCCAGCTCGGAGCCCGATGGGGGCTCGAACTCTCAAACTGTGAGATCATGACCTGAGCTGAAATCAGCAGTTGAACGCTTAATCGACTGAGCCACGCAGGTGCCCCTGTTGAAAGTATTTCTTAACTGGTTTTTTCTTATTGTTAAAAGTAACTACACAGTGAGCACCTTGGCTTATAGAACTTATTCCTCATTGTGGTTATTTAAGATGTTTTTAGAAAGAGGATTATTGGTTTGAAAGTTACTAATATTTTAAAGACATAAATATTGTCAAATTTGTTTTTAGAAGATTCTGATTTTTTTCATAGGCATTTACACAAAATATAGAAACTACTGAAGAAATTTTAACATTTGAGTATATTACCTTAGTCTTTTTTTTAACCTTCTAGTCTTACTTTGTTTATGTCTCTGTATGGAAATGTGTTTGTATCTTTTTATATATGCAGATTTGTTGTCTTTAGAATCCTTACACATACACATTTTTCTCGAACAATTTTAAAGATGTTTTAAATAGCTGCATAAAATTCTGTAAGTGAATATATACTACACTTAACGATTCCTACTATAGTTTAACTTTTTACCACTTTTGCCATCCCATTGCCTGGTTGAAGATCTTTGTTAACACTCTTTGATCGTATTTCTGATGATTTGCTTTGGCTAAAATCCTAGAAGTGGAGTTACTAGAACAGAGGCAGTGAACATTTATAAAACTTGATGCATGTTGTCAGATTTCTTAAAAAAAATTTGTTTTAATTGTTTATTTAGTTTAGAGAGAGAGGGAGAGAGAGAGAGAAGGCGAAAGGGAGGGGCAGAGAGAGAGGACGACAGAGGGTCCAAAGCAGGCTCTGTGCTGAGAGCAGACAGCCCAATGCGGGGCTCAAACTCATGACCTGAGATCATAACCTGAGCCCAAATCGGATGCTTAACCAACTGAGCCACACTGGTGCCCCATCAGATTTCTTTCTTGAAAAGCTGTAGAAAAACATGACAAAGTATTCTTTTCAGCAGGATAAGAACCATTTTAAAGAAGCTGGCACTGGAAGTCCTATTTCTGCTATTTTGATCACTCCTGAGACCAAGGGTAATTTCTCACATTACAGGTATTCGTGTGTACTGCCCGTCATGTGTTTAATACTGTGGGGGTGACTTTTAGAGAGAGAAGACGAACTGCCAGTTTTGCTACTTAGTGGTTATGACAGCAGTTAAGAGAGCAGTAGGACCTGTGCGCCATGGTCTTTGAACTTTTGTTTGCATCCAACTTCTGGTTTGCCAACAAGGGAGAGCAAATAACTAGAGAAGTAGTCTTTGCGTAAGGACCTCTCCCACCTGGAGGCTGACACTGTAGGCGAACCTTGCGGCTGATAGTTTCTCCTCCTAGCTTATTTTCCAAAATTCGTAGTTTCCACTGGTGGCCTTAATTGTACATTTGTTACAAATAGTCACTGTCTTGTAATTTGTAGAAAATTCTTATCAGTGACTGTGTAGGCCCTTCATTTGTTTCCTCTGACAAACCCTTCTTACGGTAGGAATTCTTACATGTCTGTTAGTGAGCACCAGGGATGACAAAGTGAATCTCAGAAAATTTGATGTTAGCAAGACTTTGGAAAATCCACTTCTGTACCTTTTTGGTGGGTAAATATTTGCTACTTTCACATAGACTCTAATACTCTGCCAGTAAGATTGTTCCTGATTCCAGTGAGGTCAATGGTGCCTTTGAATTTTGTTTCATTTTTTGAAAAGAGCCTGATACAGATTTGCCACAACCTGATTTAGGAACTTTTGGATGAGTATTCCTCATTTATCTTTTTTTATTTTTTCCATATGTTCTCTCTCGAGATTGGTATTTCAGAATGAAGTTTTTTTACTGCTAATGAACACTTTCTGGTGTGTTCCCCATTTGTAAATAAACATTTTTTTTTTTATGTAAATGTAATCTCTATAGTGGTATAGGAGTCTCTTTTATGTTTCTGAATTTTGGGTTTTTTTGGTGGTTAGCAATATGCCAGTTCGCTCTCTGGCTACAGATAGTAGTTTCCAGACAAGAAGAGAGACGATTGATCATTATCTTAAGTTTTTAAGGTGTTTTATTTTTAAGTAACCTCTGCATCCAGTGAGGGGCTTGAACTCAGATCAAGAGTTACTGCTCTACTAACTGAGTCACCCAGGCGCCCCGATCATTGTCTTAAGCTTTACACTTTTTATTAGGTTCTTCCATAATAATTAAACCGTTTCTTTTTGCAGTTAAAATGGCCTTGCCTTCATTATTGATTTCAGCTTGAACATGATCGGTGAAATTAAGAAAAAGACTGGCAGAACCAGCAGCTGTGAGGTTTTTCTGTGTTTAAAGGTCACTAGTATCATTAAAGATTTTGAAAATGTGTATTAATTCCTTTTACTTTCAAAATTGTTTTCTTTTATGTTTAGGAAGTGCTGACATTTACATGAGATGTATATATTCTGGTAGTCTGGTAGCAAAACAGTTTTGGTAACTTAGTTATAGTAGTTTATTATGTGGGTCTGTTAATCATCCTAGCAGAATGCCACCAGCATATTAGGAAATCTGTAATTCTAATATATTTACCTTAATTAGTAAAAGTAGTAGCAGTGTTTAATGATAGATAATAAAGAAGTGGATGGGGGTGCCTGGGTGGCTCAGTCGGTTAAGCATCTGACTTCAGCTCAGGTTCTGTGAATTTGAGCCCCACGTCAGGCTCTGTGCTGACAGCTCAGAGCCTGGAGCCTGCTTCGGATTCTGTGTCTCCCTCTCTTTCTGCCCCCTTCCCCACTCATGCGCGCGCTCTCTCTCTCTCTCTCTCAAAAATAAATAAACATTAAAAAAATTAAAAAAACAAGAAGTGGACGTTCAGTCTAATCCTGGCTGTGGTGACTTCATTTTCCTCATCGTGTATCATAGAAGACAGTATCAAAATAACGTAGTAATTAGTTGCTGGAACAACTGTTGAACCCAGGTGTGCTTTTGTGTGACTTTGACGAGAACAGAGAAGGTAGTAAAGGGTAGAGACTTAAATTTGAATTCCACTCTATCTGCTATATGACTTTGCACAAATTACTTCACTAAACCTTGGTTTCCTTGTGTATAAAGTGGAATAATATCTATTTTTGTAGTACAGTGTCTTGAAACTCAGCAAATGCTGGTGTTTAGTGTTGTTACTGACAGTGAAAAAGAATGGAAACCTTCATGAGTAAGATCACGTAGTAGGGTTTGCAGCCACTTAGGCTGAAAGAGTGGGTTTTTTTGTCAATGCCACCCATCCCCACCCCGCCAAGAAGGATGCTGATTTATTTACATTTTATTTGAGGACCGTAATCAGTTTTTGCTTTTCTTACAAAGCGGGTGCTTTTGTAAGAGTACCTGCATTTTCAAATTATGATTGTTAAAACATACAAAGTATTTATAGGACAGGGTCTGGCACAAAGTAAGGCTTAGTAAGTATCAGTTATTGTTTATGATACTGATACGTAGTGGTACAAGAGCTGCTGTAGAACAGACTTTAGTAGTTAATTCTCATGTTCCCTTTCCATATTTTATCGCTCAAGTTTCTCCTGCTTTTTTTTTTAGGGTTTTAGTTTTTTAAGTAATCTCTACGCCCAACATGGGGCTCAAACAGACCAGCCCCGAGATCTGGAGTCTCATGCTCTGCCATCTGAGCCAGCCAGGCACTGCTCAAGTTTCTCTTGCTTTTGCTTGGCTTTTTCTCACTGGTGTCTCCTTCCTGTAATGGTTCTTGGCACCAGCTCCCCTGCTTATATTGTTCTGGATCTGTGCTAGTGAAACAGAGCTAACGTGATCTAGGCTTGCCTGTGGAGAAAATCCTCCAGGAGAACAAAGGTAGTTGTGGAGGAGAAAAGCTCCTCTGACAACTTAGATTCAGTGGTTGAGGAAGCACATATTCTAGTAAAGGCAATTTTAGTCTCAAGGTGTAGAAATATGTTTTAACTAGCAAAAATTCAGGGCTTTAGTGAAAGAATGCCAGGGAATCTCTCTGACCACCCCTGAGTAGAAATGTAAACGTGGGCCCCCTTGGCACTAGGTGGCTTTCTGTTTCCAGCACATTCTTTCTCTACGTTGCTTGTCTTCTGCTTATTCACCAGCTGATACTTGAATCAGAAATGATAGCCCCAACTGCCAGATCTTTAGGAACCTTCATTTTATCTCTCCATACCCGTCAGGCTCACATGGTAAGAGAAGAACCTGATTAGGTCAGTTTATCATTTCTTACCAGGTACCAGGGATTTGGCCATTTAGGGGAATACTTGTGCAGTAGGTGCTGCAAAAGGCATCTCTGCAGTAGGCCAGAGATGATAGGAATCATGAACTTGTCCTTTCTAAGCAGGTGTCTTGAAACATGTCCATTACAGAGAATATTCAGGAAGTATTGATTTGTTGAATTTTATTTTTTTAAGTGCACCATATAGCTCTGAGTTACTCTTTTTTAAAATACTATATTAGGGTGCCTGGGTGGCTCAGTTGGTTAAGCATCCGACTCTTGATTTTGGCTGAAGTCATGATCTTATGGTCCAAGAGACTGAGCCCCCCATTGGGCTCTGTGTTGACAGTGCGGAGCCTGCTTGGGATTCTCTCTCTCCCTCTCTCCCTCTGCCCCCCCTCCCCCCCCCCCCCCCCCCCCGCTTGTGCTGTGTCTCTCTCTCTCAAAATAAATAAACGTTAAAAAAAAAAATAAAGACTTCCAGTGTGATTTAATAAATACCAAGTCAGTGATATCTTTGTGTCCGAGTTTGGTTCTTCTGTACAAGCAACGGAGAACTGGTCAAGCTGACTCAAGTAGAGGGACATTCTTTGTAAAGACACACTGGGCAGTTAAGAGGAATGCTGGCAGAGTAGGGCCAAGAACCTGACCACAGCGCTGTCAAAACTTGTTTCTTTCTTAGGGCTTTTGTTCCGGACTGTGTGGTCTCCCATGATTATTTGCTTCATTCCATTCTTTGAGGTATAATGTTCAACAACACCTGCTTGAAAAATGGATTAATTGTAATTGATTAAATATTTGGATCACGAACTGTTTACATCTGGATGTCTTTGTGCCTGAGTTTGTTCTTTTTTTACCCCCTTTGACTACAATGTTGGTTGGCAAAAAGAGTCAAACATGTGAATAGTGAGGTAGGAGGAGAATCAGGAGACCATAGTGACATGGGAAGTTCAGGAATGGAGGAATTTTATAAAGTGGTTTTACTGAGTGTTTTAAAAAATGAGAACTGAAAGAACGTGAGGTTGAGCCAGCGATGGTGGTTTTTTTTTTTTTTTTTTTTTTTTTTTCCCTTTTGGAAGTTTCTGAATGGATGAGGATGGAGAGTGAGTGTTGAAGTTTCTTTGAATTGATGATTTAGCTGGGAATTGAGACAGAGAGATGGATGTACTTTGAGATGCTAAGTTTTAGAAAGTAATTTAGATGTTTGCATGATCTAGGTACTTTTAATACGTTGATTATGGAAATGCTGAACTGGAGAGACACCCACCCCACCCTCCCAACAAGGCATGGCCAAAACCTTAACCCTGGGGGTGTGGGGGGTGGGTGGGGAAAGAAGGGATGAATGGGTGAAGGAGACATTTCAGTTACTTAAAACAGAATAACCTGTGAGGTGGGTACAGTTGAATAAGTGCCTCCTAAGTATTGGGCATTTTGTCTCATTTAACTATTACAACAAACTTGTAAAAGAGTTGGTGTTATCTCAGTTTTACAGATGAGGCAGTAGTGACATGTATATCATTCATTGATGATTCTGATAAGTGTGTGGACCGTTGGGTATGGTAAGTAGGGTTTCTCAAGGGGTGATGGAAAGGGCAGGCACCCTTTCCATGTGATTATCTTAAAGAGAATTTGATAAGAGATTTGTAAAGTGATACTTCCGCTTAATTTTTAATTTTCCAAGTGTGATCTGTAATCCTGGGTCTATTTGTTTTTATTTTATAACTTCTGTGTGGTAAAACATGCAACTTAGTTTGCCAAATTAGGCAACAGGATCTAGTTAGGACAGGATCCCCGCTAGAAGGAGAGATAGGTGTTGAGTTTACGGAAGAAAGTTCTGGGAACTGGGAAATGGAAGGGAAACTCAGAAGCATAGGACCTGTGTATGGATGGTATTTGTGGTGGGATGAAGAGAGGAACATGGACGTGGGTCAGGCACTAAAGTGCTTCTCTTGCTTGCGTCTTCAGTAAAGGGACGGGCAGATGCCTTCATGGGGAGGGGCAGTGGTGGAGCAAGTCCTGGATGGTTATGAGAAAGTTACATGTTACTGGCAAGTAGCCCAAAGACGGAAAACAGGAAATAGGTTTGTGAAACCAAAGGAGATAGGTAAGAGCAGTTAGTGAGAGGAAGGACGTCTTCTAGACATTTAGCAAAAATGGAGAAGAAATTAGTAAGTCGTGCTGGAAATTAACACTAATGCGGCACTCAAATCTAGAGAAGGGAGAAGTAGAGCACCAGGACTGGAAAAGACTGTTCTGTCCTGATGGGAGAATTTACTCCGATTATAATTTGCAGCCAGCTCTTCTCTTTTATGACAGAAGGAGCTTCTTTGTTACCTGCCTAAAATATTTCTTCATTCTTTGATTTCTCTTGATTCCCGAGCATCTTCTTCTGATCATTAGTTTTGTTTCCTAGGAAGAATTTGTGTGGAGAGTCTGCCTGGTGTCGATGACCATACCAGGTATAGCTTCTACTATAAACAGTACGTTCCTGACTAGTTAAAACGTTTTTTTGTGAGAATGATTTGATCTGTCTGGTCTAGTCACCTGTGGGCAAATGGTTTATAATGGAGTTTCTGGACTGGCGTGGCAAACTTTGGAAAGTGAGGCTCCTTCTCACCTGTGTGAGGAGAACGACCCACAGGAATTAGGAGGGTAGTGCGCAGAGGTAGGAGGAAGAGTGGTTCATCCTCTGGGTGGGAGGGGGGGGACAGAGGGAGACACCCGGAAAGAGGGAGGGCTGGAGGAGGTGAAGAGGGAACTGAAGAGAGGGAGAGAGAAGAGCTGAGAGAGCTAGCAAATAAGAACAGAGAGAGAGGGAAAGGGGGGGGGGGGGGGGGGGAGAGAGAGAGAGAGAGAGAGAATGAATGAGTGAGTGAGTGATGGATGGGAAGATAGATCATGTAGAAGGGAATGGAAATGGCTCCAAGGGCAGGGTGGGCTGGCTTTGAAGGTGCGGGGGAGGAGACAGTGGAAAGCAAAGGCAAACACTCCAAGAAAGCACACTCCTCAAAGCCCAGGCAGAAACAGAAGGCACTGTTATCTGAGGGGGCGAAACTTCCTGTGGCTGCCTTGGAGGCAGCGTGGTCACCTAGGAAGGACGTTGCATTTTGAGTTGGAAGCCCCGGATTTGAATCCTGGCAGTGCCATTTAAGGGCTCTGCCCTCTTTTTTATTTTTTTCTTTCATCTCATATTTTTTTTTTTTTTTTATTTTTGGGACAGAGAGAGACAGAGCATGAACGGGGGAGGGGCAGAGAGAGAGGGAGACACAGAATCGGAAACAGGCTCCAGGCTCCGAGCCATCAGCCCAGAGCCTGACGCGGGGCTCGAACTCACGGACCGCGAGATCGTGACAAGGGCTCTGCCCTCTTAACAACAGTTGGGAAGGGCATTTCTCAGAGGTTCGGTGTTCTCATCTTTTAAATGGAAATAATCGCTGTGACGTTGTTGTGACGATGACATAAATATGTGTACTGCATGTTCTGTACCTTGCCTTACTACTCTCTTTATATTTCCCTCCTTGGGAAATATAAATAGGATTTCCAACATTCTTGGTTAAAACTATTTGTAGATTGGATTTTCAAGAAATGCCTAGCTCTAGTTAAATGTATGATTGGATTCCACAGAAAGAGCTAGATACAGAGCTTTATGCATTTGATTTACATGCTTCGTAAATGTTCACTCTGGCCTGAAGGTTCAAAATGATTTCATCTGACATTTGTAGTTTTCCAGTTAGCATCTTGTCCTCATTCTCTCCTCCCCCCCACGGCCCCGCCTTTATCTTTACTACCTATAGCTTAGAAGCTTACTCAGTGTGTTTACCTAAATAATGGAAACACTTTGTAATGTGGTCACAGCTTGTTTCCAGGCCCTTTGAAACTATTTTAACCACAGTAAAAAGCTTGGTCTCTATCTATGTCTCTTTGTTCTCATTGGGCTGAATTTTAGCTTCATTTTGAATTTTATAAATTTCCATTTTTAGCAGGCATCCCAAAGCTGCTTTGTCTTAGTGACACATTGTCATTTTGTAGCGTATATCAGCTCTGGGTTTTGAAGATATGTGACTCAGAACAGCGGTGTAACTATATTTTTATGTGGTGTCAGTTCAGTCAAGTTAAGATTGTTGGGTGATAAACAGGCAGCCCTGTTAATAAAATCCTTGAGTTGGTTCTCCTAGCTGTATTCTGGCCCGTGTTCTCCATACTCTTCCCTCTGCCTGCCTGACCTCAGCCTGACCTTTGTGTGTACCCACTGCTGGCGATTGTACACCGACATTGGGAGGTAGTGATGGTCAGATGAGGGGTTTGTGAGAGTCCTGCTTCAGGCCCTCTGCTGTCTTTCTCCAGCGGTCGAAGAGCCTTCCTTGTGAATAAACAAGGGACGGTCCTCTGGCCTCAGGCAGCAGAGATGGCTTGCTGCTCATAACTGAGAGGACCTACAGGATATTAGACAACACAAGGTTTTTTGGGTTACTGTTTCGAATAAACGATCGCACACTTCTTCCTTGATCTTAACCTTATCTTGTAGAAATGACCTTAGATAGGAGTTCATTGAAGCCTGAAAAGATTGTTCCGATGTGGGCAGTAGTTTAATGATAGGTGAGGTTTGAAGGGATTCTTGTGATGAGTGCTGTTTTTTCCTCCTGGAGTTGAGATCCCAAGAGCCCCTCTGCGGAGATCTTCCAACATGGAGAAATGTTCGGACACCCCACTATACAGTTTGCAGTGCCTTTCCCTGAGGTTTATCCAAGAAATAACTGGGTTGGGTCAAATGAGTCCCCTTGTTTCTACTTGCTTGTCACAGTTGGGGGCAAGCACTGTGGCTTCTGAGTCCAGAGCCATGTTCAGGTCACATAATCATAGGTCATTGCCCTTCAGCATGTTGGTCTTATACATTTAAAATGTATGAAAAATAGCTAACATAATGCTCATTTGATGGAATATGCTTTTTCTGGATTATGTATTTTTCATGTTGTGGAAAAAAAAGGAATGGGAGGGGAGAAAAC
Source organism: Panthera uncia (assembly GCF_023721935.1). Taxonomy (NCBI): domain Eukaryota; kingdom Metazoa; phylum Chordata; class Mammalia; order Carnivora; family Felidae; genus Panthera; species Panthera uncia. The sequence goes on from NW_026057585.1 coordinate 81,709,984, forward strand.
AGGGGTCATTGGCTCTGAACCCTGCTGACTGAAGGTAAGTGAATGTTTAATTTCAGTCACTTGCTTATTGTTATGTCTCTGTCAGTATCTGAAGGTAAACCGTTGTGTTTAATGTGAGCGTACAATTCAAGATGCTAACTCGAAACTTTTTCCTTCTCTATTTTGAACGATAGGTGCGTTCTATGGATGAACTGAATCATGATTTTCAAGCACTTGCTCTGGAGGGAAGAGCGATGGGAGAGGTAAGTGAACTGGTGTGTCAGAAAAGTGGGCCTGTTTTTAAGGGAAGTTTGGAGCTGTCTTTCATCAAATGTGTCCGAATCTAGTCTCCAGAAGTATGTGCTTGCTTTTCCTTGTTGCCATCCTCATGATAGGAATGGGATATTGCAGAATTTTGCCAAAATGATTTCATTATAAGAAGAACGTTAACCTTAGCCTAATGTCTTAAAAATAAAACAAAGCAACCAAAACATGAGCACAAATTATTGGTGGTTCTGTTAGCCAGTCAGCTGTAAGTCGAGGCTTTAAAGTTTCACAAGATAATTTTATATGCATCACATATCCTTACTTTTGCCTCATTTTCCACTCACTAGGTTCTTTTTGCAGCGGAAGGGGGTCTTAGATTGGCTGCTGATCAGAACATGTTGCTAACCTGTTTTTAGAGTAGGTTGAGGAGGTTGTTTGGAGCTCCATTGTGGAGAGGAAGTTGTTAGATTTCTGGTGAAATGATTCCAGAGGGTAGAGGTGTCAGTCAGAATATATAGAATTCAGGAACAAGAAGTTTGGTTTGTTTATAATGTTTAAAATTTGCAAAAACAAATTCCTGTCATCTGCACATCGATAGGGAAGGTTGCCGTAATTCTAGAAGAAATGGGAGTATAAAGCACAGCTGACTTCTGGCCATTCTTGTCGTTGACAATTAGAATGTATTGGTGATAAGGTAGAACATATAGTTTGGATTAAGAGCCAAAGGTGTAACAGGTTCTCAAGCTGGGGGCATTTGCTTGTGGTTCTCTTGTTCTGGAGCTTAACCTTAGGTTTTTTCCTTCTGTTTTATTTTTTGCATATCTAATATTTAAAAGCTCCCACATCTGTTTTAATGTTTTAAAGGAGGGAAAATAGCTGTATTCTGGATTCTCTTTTATATCATTCATTAAACACACTTGTTCTTTGATTTAGCAAATATCCTTTGATCCAGGCACTGTGCTGGGTTCTGAGGGTTCAGGATTAAGGTAATTCTTCTCCTGATGTATAGCAAACATTCATTGACTGCCGTTGTGGTTAGGCATTAGTTAAACTCTTCTGGTGTTTTGGTTCTGAGGGTCTTGCTTCCTGTGTTTTGAGATTTTGTTTCCAACTTTTCCTTGTCATCCTGTGATCAGAGTTCCAGTGTCCTATCATCTTGGGTTCATGGGTTTTGGGCCTGTTCATGGGTTTTTCTCCTAGAGCTTTAAGAGAAGTTAGATAGGTGGCATTATGTCTCCCGTGCCTGCCTAATATTAAAACAGTGCACATTAATAAATCCTCTGTGGTTAATGGGGAAGAGATTTTTCTCAGCTTTTGGAGCAAAATTTGAACAGAAAGTTAAACAGATGAATCAGATATTAAGTATAGATGGGAAAACCGTGTTTCTCTTGTTCCCCACTCCTGTGATTTTAGCCTGGTCCACTCCACCAGAAATCAGTGCCAGTTTTTAAAATTAGTTATACAAAATAAAATAATGCCTTTTGCTGTTGTGTACACTATATAATCTCTAAAGGCTTAAAGTCTGTTTAATTAAAGAAATAGTGAACAGAATCGAATAGAAAGTGAATTTTATTTAAATAATGACAAAACTACACACACACACACAGACACACACACAAATGCACACACTTTTTTATTTTGAGAGAGAGAGAGAGAGAGGAGAGAGAGAGAGAATTTCAAGCAGGCTCCACACTGTCAGTGCAGAACCTGATGTGGGGCTTGTACTCATGAACCCCATGAGTTCATGACCTGAGCCACAATCAAGAGTCAGATGCTCACCCGGCAGCCACCCAGACACCCTGACAAAAATATTTTTTGAATAGTTTTTTCCTTCCAAAAATACCTTTCCCCCTACCCAAGGCTTCCAAACCTCACCTTTCTTATTTGTGTTAGGAAATAGTAGTTTTTTGGTATCTGTATACTCGCACCTGGTTGTGGGCATATGTAGATAACCAAAATGTACTCCAGCAGTTATGGGGTGTCACTCTTCTTCTTTCCTCATTACGTATTCAGAGAGTAATAATAACTACCGTTTGCTGGCAATGTATTACACAGGTGCTAAGGAGTTTGTCTCACCAGTAACTCTATCAGGACGGATCTCTTATCCAGATAAAGAAAGAGGCTGAGAGAGATGAATTAATTTGCCCAGGGCCACATATCTAGTAAGTGATGAAACTGGGATTCTGACCTGGCTTCCTCTTCAAAGCATGTTCCCTTAGAGTAAATGAAAATCTCATTTTAGTAAGCTGTATAAAAATTGATATTTTGGGGGAGGATTAAAAAAAATGCTTAATATATGTTCCTCCCAAAATACAGATACTGAGGTAGTTTTTTAAAAGTAGACTCTGCCCTCAATGTGGAGCTCAAACTCATGACCCCAAGATCAAGAGTTGCAAGCTCTACCAGCCAGGTGCCCCTGGTTTTTGAAAGCATAACCCACTGGCTAGGCACGGTGTGGACGGACTAAGTATAGAGAATGAGGTTTCTGTACCCAAGGAGCTCTTTAGCTACTTGAGGAAGCAGAGAGTACACTTGACAACAGAAAGAAGGCCCAGTGTTGCCTATATATGTTTCGGGTTTAGAGAGAAGGGAGTGGTCAGTATCGCTTGGAGAGTTTGTGATTACTGTAATGGAAGAGTGTAAGACTTGGGAATTGTTTTCTGGTTTATTTAGTTAGGGTCTGGATAGGTGCAAGGTGGGAGAATGTTTTCTGCAGTGTTACAAGGGAAGTTGGCAAAAGAGAAACGAAGAATTAATAAGCTTTTATTATAAAATAAAGCTACAGCTTCTAATTAGTTTAACCTCATTAAATTTCCTTCCCTTTAAGCAATGAAAGAGAGGGGCTGTGTATAAATGTAGTCTTTACCCCTATATACGCTAAAATTTCAAGTAAATTGCTTTGATTTTTCAGCCAGGCACAGTGTATTTTTGTTTCACTTATTTTGTGTGTATTTGTGTGTGTGTGTGTGTGTGTGTGTGCACGCGCTTGCACTTGTGTGAGTCCTCATTACAGTAAACGATAGATACCTCGTTTTGGTAAACGAAAAGGAGTCCTAGTTCCTTCTGTTAAGAACGTTATGAATCGTTAGAATTGAGAGAGAATTGGTTCCATCAAGAGTAATTGAGCTCTAGTAAAGTTAATGCTTCTTGGCTCTTGTTAACATTTTTTCCGTCAAAGCCAACACTAGGCTCTGCAAAATGTAGAGCATTTCTTAGAACTCTTGCTAAGAAGTGGCTGCTTGAACCATCACCTCAGACCTTGTTGGCTGTCCGAGGTACAGTTGTTCTTAGCTGAAGGATCACAATACAAGTGCTTTACCTACCTCTTATTCTAGAAAATCAACATAAAAAGGACGATAGTAAAATAAATGCCTTAGGGTTAGGCCACAAATTATTTTCAAATATGTCATCTACTCTCCTTGCCGGTCATTTCCATTCAACTTAAAGGTATAGTCCTGAAAAGCTGAAAGGCACATATTGGAGCAGCTTCTTAAATTTACACATGAGAAGCTTAGGCTGTTAGTTGAGTATTCAGGAGTAGATCTTTGCAGTACTGAGGAAAGGCTCACTAACCTTGGGTAACTGGGCTTGGTTTCTACATTGGTTTGGTTTCTGATTTTGTATAATTTACTTGCTTCACCTGTAAGAGGACAGCAGTGTTCCTACTTTTTGTGTCTTAAAAAAGTATGGATTTGCCAAGGGGAGAGCTGTTGATAGAAAAGGCACCTTGTTTTTTTTTGCATAATTGGTTTTCTAAAAACTGAGGACTTTTTTTCTGTTTAAGATTCCTTACTGTTTTATGTGCAGAAAACTTGATCATTTTCAGGGACGTTGAGATAGTAGTGATTATTTCTGGAATAAATGGGATGTATTTAGATACGTGGCCCTTCATCTTTGTTTTAGAAAGCTGAAGCATAGACAAGTTTGTAAACCTGAGGAAGCAGATCTGGGAGGTGCTTGTGTGTGTGGAGTCCTAATGAGAATCCTGTCATGTTCCTTGGAAGTAGAATAAGGTGAGATAGGGTTAAAATACAGCTGTAGATTCTTTTTTTTTTTTTTTCCAATGTTTATTTTTGAGAGACAGAGAGTGACAGAGTGTGAGTAGGGAAGGGGCAGAGCGAGAGGGAGACACAGAATTCAAAGCAGGCTCCAGGCTCTGAGCTGTCAGCACAGAGCCTGACGCGGGCCTCGAACCCATGAACCGTGAGATCATGACCTGGGCCGAAGTCGGACGCCCAACCGACTGAGCCACCCAGGCGCCCCAATCTTTTTTTTTTTCTTAAAAATGTTTTTAAATGTTTATTTTTGAAGGAGAGCGAGAGAGAGAGAGAGAGCGAGCAAGCGAGCACACAAGCTGTGAAGGGGCAGAGAGAGAGGGAGACAGGATCCAAAGCAGGTCTGCACTGTTAGCACAGAGCCCGATATGGGACTTGAACTCATGAGCCGTGAGATCATGACCTGATCCGAAGTCGCTTAAGTGACTGAGCCACCCAGGCACCCCTAAAATATAGCTGCAGATTCTTATTGGACATTATATAGGAATTCTATCTGTAAGTGTAAAATTAGCAAAATGGCTAGTAAAGGAAGGAATTTGGTAGTGATTTGGAGAGCTAAAGAACGGTTCACCCAAAGAAAGGTATAACTTGGTGGGATAGAGCACGCTCTAGACCAGAACCCTGAAGCCACAGTCCAGCCTTGGTTCAGACGTTCATCTTCTTTGGACTTGGGCTTTTTTTCATCTGTAAGACAAAGATGTTGACTGGTTTCCCAGGACCCTTTCAAGTCTAAGATTTTGGAGTTTGCCCTTATTTCTATATCTTTAAAAAGATAGAAAAGAGGAATAGTTCTCCTTTTTCTAGGATATGCCAGAGGGCATCTAAAAGATGTCTTTTTAGAGTGACTTCCCCCTTGTGATGTAGAGGTTCTGTAACTTTTCATTGGGTTTTCTAAGTGACTCATTCACCAGTCTGCAGTTGTCTAAGGCGTTGACGTATCTGTTCCTAAGGGCTCATGAGTGGCAATTCTGAAATCAAGGCAAGTGGAAGCCTAATGTGGATACCAAGTCTGTTAAATTCTTTTCTACATCTTTCCATCATGGCAAACAGAATGGCTCATAGAACTGGAGGCTTTTTTTTGAGTAGCTAAAAGTACTTTTAGGATTCACAGCCCAAGAACGGCTACCTTACACTGGCAGTTTCTTGCAATTCGAGTCCCATAAGAATAACTCGATTGACTCCAAAATTGACAGAATTTAGAAAGGAGATATATTGTGTACCAGCAAAATCATGCACCCTTTCTTGCAGAAGGAAGACGAATTAATAAAGTCTTTGGTGTATTAATATAAAAACATCTGACCAAATAATTCAGTGAATCCCTTTTCCCCCAAAATATAGCTTTTGAGTACAGACAGGAATGGTAAAACTGCCTAGTTCCTTTAGCCTTGTCTTAATACCATTTGGTTGTTGGGCATTTTTGGCATCTTGCTATTAGAATGTTTCCTTAAGAGGGGCGCCTGGGTGGCGCAGTCGGTTAAGCGTCCGACTTCAGCCAGGTCACGATCTCGCGGTCTGTGAGTTCGAGCCCCGCGTCAGGCTCTGGGCTGATGGCTCGGAGCCTGGAGCCTGTTTCTGATTCTGTGTCTCCCTCTCTCTCTGCCCCTCCCCCGTTCATGCTCTGTCTCTCTCTGTCCCAAAAATAAATAAAAAACGTTGAAAAAAAAAAAAAAAAAAAAAGAATGTTTCCTTAAGAGAAAACATACATAGTTAGCCAGACCAAGTGACCTGGAGGTATGAGATCTTAGTTCATGGCTTTCCTGTTTTAGGTTAGTGACTATGGGTTAGAGATGAAGTAAGCGACCTCTTTAAGGTATTGTTTGGGGAAGTTCCTGAGATCTTGTAATAGTTTTGGGACTGGGCGTTTTGAAGAACAAGATAGAAAAAGGGGTCTTCTGTATTGAGGAGGGCACCTGTTGGGATGAGCACTGGGTGTTGTATGGAAACCAATTTGACAATACATTTTATATTAAAAAAAAAAAGAAAGAAAAAGAAAAAGGGGTCTTCTAACCTTGAGAATGTGGGTGCATCTGACATTTGGAACCTGGTTCTCAATTCTGTCCCACCACTTTGAGACCTGTTGGGAACCTCACTCGTTCCAATATCTGCCTTCTCTCCTGTATTGGGAAGAATAGATAGACCTACCACTGTATATCCTTTGCAGCAGGATGTAGCTTATCCACATACTGCTTAGTCTGTGTTTGTTAAATTTCTCCCCCTTTATCCTCCATTGGTTGAAATGTTTTCATTCTTTTCATCCACATCACTGTGCTTTATTTGAGGGCAGGCCAACTAAATCGCTACAGTAATGCATTAACACTTTTCAAGATACTTTGGCATTGATTTCATTGCTTATGTGAATCTCTGAATAGATTTTTGGGAGATATTAATACCATTTTTTTTTTTTTTTTTACATGAGGAAAATGAGTCCTAAGGCCAAGTGATTCCAGCTAAGGTGATGAGTATTAAGATGTGGATTTGAATGCCAAATAAGTTCTATTTCAGTAGGCTCAGGAATAATAATAATAGCTGCAGCACATTACCGTATATAATTTTCCAGGTACTATGCCAACTACTTTGTATACGTTACAGTCTTCACAGCGATCCTACAATATTGTGATGCCCTTTTATAGACCAGGCAAAAAGGGATTTGAGAGGTTAACATGATCATGAACCAGCTGTTTGAATTCACATCTCTGTGAATCCAGATCTTACTGGGTTTTTCTGCTGTTCGTTTCTTCATGTCCAGAGTCTGTTATTTAACTTCACTTATCAGCTCCTCTTTATAAAACTTTTCTTGCTCTTACCAACCAGAATCTATGGAGAGGAATTCAAGTAGCAAGTTATTTGTGTCATTCTTATGGCTCTGATTTATTTCATATGTAGTGATTTGTGTAAATGTTTTCTGTTTCCCCGCACATAAGTTTGTTCAGGGCAGGGGCTTCAGCTTAATAACATACTTTGTAAATAGCATCTGCCCATATACTGTGTTGAATGAATCTTACAAAATAAATATTTTTTTCCTAAGCATGGCTTCTCTCTTTTATCCAGAAGTTGATACTGTCCTCCCCGCACGGGACCTTAGTTCAATTCCGTAAATATTTATTGCCTGTATTCTTTATTCAGATTACTTTTCTATCCTAAGGGATGTGGGGTTGTGAAGGGGGGAGGATGAGGAACTGCCAGAACTAAAAAAGCCTCTATTCATTCATCCTTCTCTGCATATTTTTACATTTTCAAACTATTTGATTATTTTGCAAAGAGTAGTACATAAGATGAAGAGTAAATCAGCAATGCTGTTATCAGCCAAGTTGAATCCGATATAAGGGGTTTATTATAAAGGGTCTTTTGTTTAATATAGTTGTAACTCGATCAATGGGACACTTTCTCTGGGTGATCTGCGGGGGCGTGGAAATACCCTCATTACATATACACAACCAGACATAATTGTATTTAGAAAACAGGAATTACTTTTGTTATATTTCTTGTTCGAGTGTGTATTAAACAATATTGTGTGTAATTCTCTCTTCTTTACTATTACTTTACTGATGAGGAACCAGAATTAACCAGAGTTAATCCATTGTTTCTTGATTAATTAATGCATTCTGTGATTCTCATTATAGCAACGCATGTAGAGGAAAGAATTTATTTTCCGTATTGGTCTTCCTGGTATACATAATAGCCATATCTATGAAATTTTCATCTCCTGGAGTGCATGAAAAAGGGAACTTGTCCATATCTGGCACACTGAGATCTTTGTCTTGTCAATTTAATAATTAAAAATGCCCTGAGGCTGACTGGGCATGTGGGTGGGTTTAAGTATTTGCTCCCATCTTGAGGCAAAGGACTCTTTCTCTTCTCTTAGTTGAGCTGTTTCCTGCTTTGGGGATATGAGGTGGGTAGGTCATGAAGCAAACTAGATGTTTTCATGGTTTTATTCATGAACTTAACAGGTTTCCTATGTGATCTGGAGGCTTATCTTTTGCACATTGGGCTCTTGGGTATTACTGCAGGAAATCACCTAGATAATCATTAAGTCTAGACCTAGTGTAACATGTATATGATTATGTTATAGGACAAACCATGTAGCTTATACATGTGCAAAAACAAATGACCTTGTTTGACCTAGATAATATAATCCTGTTTCCTTACATGCCGTTCCTTTATCCTGCAGAAAAGCCTAGTTCACCTTGGACATTTCTTCATTTTCTGAACACAGTTTACTGTCAGTCTGTCAAGTTTTATGAAGATAGCAGGGAAAAGAAGTTTTGTTTGGTTCTGTTCCAATAATTTGAAGGGGGAAGGTGTAAAGAATTTTACTTTCAATGGATTTGGGAGGTGGGGAGGGTGCAGTGGAGAAAGGATTAGTGTGGAGCTTGCCCCAGGGTAATTTATCACAAAAGAACATGGAGATTGATGTGCTAACAGTATCTCTGAATTTTTTTATGAAAGTATTCTTTCATTTCACGAATGAAGTTAACAGTGATTGTGCTCTTTGTGTGGTAAGGAACTGCTGTGCTCCTTTGAAGAGTTCACACTGTGGAGTTTGGCAGCCATCAGCTGAAGAACTGAATGCACTTCTTTTTTTTTTTTTTTTTAATTTTTTTTTAACATTTATTTATTTTGAGACAGAGAGAGACAGAGCATGAACGGGGGAGGGGCAGAGAGAGAGGGAGACACAGAACCGGAAGCAGGCTCCAGGATCTGAGCCATCAGCCCAGAGCCCGACGCGGGGCTCGAACTCACGGAACGTGAGATTGTGACCTGAGCCGAAGTTGGACACTTAACCGACTGAGCCACCCAGGCGCCCCTAGAACTGAATGCACTTCTGACTAACTCGTGGTTGTCCTAAAATTTAAGAGCTACCAAATTCTTCTGTCTGCTTGATTCGTCTTTTTGTTCGTACTGTTCCCTAGGAAGCAACCAACCATGGATCTTCAGGACAACCTGAAAACTTTACCCATTGGACTTGTGAACTTAAACTTGGAACGCCGTATTCGTACATACTTGGGTTCTGTTGCACGACTCTACAGAATAGACTTCTCCTTAAAAGAATTTCAGTGATAGACTGGCTTATGTATACTTAGTGACTTCATTCTTGCTTGTCATAATGGGCTATGAATCCTCACTTTTGAAATTACATAGGTTTTTTTGTTTGTTGGTTGTTGTTATTATTATTATTTTTTTAATGCTTTGAAAGCCGAGAGAAGCATCTGCGTGGCAGTTTGTATCTTCCTTGCCCGATTTCCACAGGTCCCCTCTCTTACCCTTTCGTGCCTAATTATTGCCTCCTGACATCCATTTAACTTCCCCTTCCCCTTCCCCCTCCCCCATTTTATGGAGGAATGTCAGATTAATTTTCTGAACTTAATTTTTATGACGTTCCTTCCTGTTACTGCTTGTTGGCTTAGAGTGTCGCTGGTCGCTGGACTCGTTGGGCTAGTTGGGCTAGTCCTTACTGCTTCCCTCTGTCGCTGGCCAGATGCCTTTCTTCTTGGTGGGCACCTGCCCGTGTGCTTTCCTTTCTGTCTTTGCTCTTGTTCGAGAGTCCTTCCCACTGTCTTCTCGCTCTGTACAGACTCCGTACGGGAGTCCTGACCAGTCCTGTCACAGGTTAGTGCTCCTTTCTTCATCTGTAGGAGGTTGTGAAGTTCAACAGTCTGAAGCACACCGTAAGCGTGCTTATCTTAAAATGAAGGCCTGGTAGCTGTGTCACTTTGATTCCTGATAGGTTTTTCTTTTTAGGGTGAAGAGTGTCTTTCACTACTTCTGTTTCCAGTAGTGGCTTCTACAGGCTGTGCATTTCAGGGCCTAGTCAAGTAATACTTTACTTTTTGACATCAGTACTTCAGATGCTGAAAGCTTTGAAATTTTTCAGTAGCCAGAAGAGCAGTAGTGGTTTTCCAGATGTGGGAGAGAGCAAATTTTCTCTCATTGGCCAGGCCTCAGTGGCTTGTGTCATTTCTTTAGGGGCGGAAGAGTTTCTAAAGGACATTCAGTGTAACTATTGACATTACTTATGAAAAGTGCTTAATAGCTGGAAAATATTTTTCGAAAAACCTGTTAATTTTATATACTGCATGATTATAATCATGCAAAAAATTCCTCTTTTTTTAAAAGGAGTACATTAGATTTCAACCAAAAGAGACACTTACTTAAGAGACCGTTCATGTGGAAATCAGTTTTCAGTGGTAAGCATCTCGACGCATAGATGGACAGTTTTAGGCAGTAATTACTAGGTGCCAGGTTTTGAATCTGCCTGGTAGAGAGATGTGAAAAAATTATAGCAGATGTTGATGCTTAGTTTTTTTGTGATCTGAATGAAATGAAGCAGTCAGAAACGTTTCAGCACTGAAAAGTGATCTTTACGTGTAAGTATTGAACAACAGTTTAAAGAGAATGGAGGACACTTCCTTAATTAGTAGCTAGATCAACAGGAGGCGTGAATTGAGAAGGTCCTACTCCTTAAACTGGAAGGGAAAATGAAGAGGAAAACACCACCTTCGTTATACTTATTGTTTATTGAAAAGAGTAACTGGCTGTGATAACACCATTGAACTCGTTCGACATTCCTTATTTAGGGTACAGGTTTCAAAGTGGATTAGATGTTATGTGCTTGCTTAAAAATACTTGAGACATACAGTGTGGGCCCTCCGTAAAGTTGCCACTAACTTTTGTTACTGTGAGATTATGTTGCAGTGAAGTGTGTATGCTTAAAAGAAAATGCCTTGTTTGTAGTGAATTCCATACCCCTGTAATCTCAATTTTTATTTGTTAGAAAATCAGTTCTAAATCATCATAAACGTTGATTTTGTAGTAAGTCATTCATAATGTCACCACCCCAGCAAGCACCGATTTCAGGTTTTATTTTTCTTTCCAGTCTTGATCCAGAAGGGAAGGGTGCACCAGGAGAAGGGGTCTTTACCTGTGCAGTTTTGTCTTTTACTTTTAATTCTGTAAACATTACCTAGAGTCTTTATGGCTGTTTTGGGTGAGCTTCCATTGTGGTAGCACAGCTACCTTGCTCCTGATTGTTTTGGTCTTGTACTTTGAATGTAGAGGTGTTTTTTTTTTTTTCGTTTTTTTTTTTTTTTTTCCTTTTCTTTTGAATTCCAGTCTTTTGTTGTTGTTGAGATATATTCTCAGGAATGAACATGACTCTTGATGTATATATATTTTCTTTACCCTTTCCAAAAGAATTATCCTAACAGTGAATGAATGGATATACCCTTAAAAAAAAAAAAAAAAAAAGTCTTGTAAAGTATATTGACATGTAATTTTGTATTTAAACTGTTTCTTGTTAAAGCTTTTTCTGAGTGTAGTTCATAGTATTTATTATGAAAGCACTACTTGATGTACTGTCTTCCTTGATATGGCTGCAACCCTGTATGGTCTGAAGGGCATGGGTAAGGTAGGGCATTAAGATTTTGAGAAGGGCTTTCTGAAAATTACATGATGTTCACACATCAGAACTCTGCCTAGAACCTGTGACTGTCAGTGGTTACAAATTATACTTCTTTATTTTAGTCAGTTCTGAGCGGTCCTTTCTCTGAGTTGATGTCGAATTCTTTTAACGCCATGAGAATGTAATGGGAATATGTACTAAGAGATTAAAAAATTGGGGGCAGCGTCCTGTACCTCACCACCTGTTTAAAACATCAGGTATTTGACTCCTGCACTGGTTACATTCCAGTGAGGAAACTCAGCTTATGTTGGAAGTTTGCGTTGCCAGATAACATGATCAAACCTGAGCATGCCTGTAGGGCTGTAGCGTGCGCCCTGTGAATGCTCCTCCTTAAGAAGCCTCATTTCTGCTCTGAGAGGCAGACAGTGTTGAGTCCTGTAAGCAGTTACCTGATCATTTTATTCCTTTTGAGAACAGAGTACCTGTCGGAGTGTGCACCGAGTACCGAGACCATCAGAAAACCTCACCGATACTTCCCTGTGCAAATGTTCGTGGTGGTGTGGTCAGACTTACCCAGTCCTTAATAATGATCATGCCTCTTAGTTTCTGCAAAGATGTAATGATGGCTCTTCTTGTGGTGGTTTGTTAGGGCTCTTGATTTTATGGAATTTACACACACACGGGCTGGGTGATGCTGGGCTCACACCTGCTAGTTGAGTACCCCAGGAGCATGTCGTTTGGCTAGCCATTCGTAGTGTGAGGTCTGTTGGTTACCACTTTGTTCTTCAGTCACAGTGGCAGCCGATTTTTTGAGTGCTCAGAGTTCAGCCTTGTACTACTTTTTTGCACAGATCTCATTTAATGTTCGTGATAGTTCATTTTATAGGTGAGAAACCTGAGGCTGAGAGGGGCTAACTTCACAGAGTTGGGATTCAGAAGCAGGTCGGTTTTTAAAAGTGACTTCAGAGCACCCTTGCAGGCTTCACTTCTGTACTATTGCTTAAAATAAGAAGGCTGCAGGTGCTTGATATTATCAGCACTTTATTGTCTCCACCTCTGTTACAGGGCTCTTAGTGGGGGCTAATGTTGTGATTGATTGTGCAAGTGTGGCTTTGTGTATGGTCTCTTTTGTTAGATGGTAAAAGAAAAAAGGTGTTTCCAAACAAAATTCAGAGATTTTCCGAATGGCTAACATTGCTTGTAAACCAGTGCTTGGTTTCTCTTTTGTTCTCCAGAAGCCTCATGAGTATGCTTACTGATTTCTTTACTTTCTGTGTCTTTTCTTTTATAAACCTGTGGTTCAAACTGGGATAAACAGTGTTTTTTTTTTTTTCCCCCCTCAAAGATTTGAGAACTCACATATTGGGGGGTTTGGGGCAACTAGGAATCCCATTTAATGGGACGATACAGGGAAGAGTACAGAGTCTGTTGTTGGCTGGGGAGGATGCTGGGACCTCCCAAGTCCTGGTTCTCAGTTAGTAGATCTTGAAAGGGATCTTGATCACTAATTCAGAGGTTATTGCATTATGGGATTGACCTATACTAACCAGAACCACAAGAGACTTCTATATGAAAACCAAAATACAGTTTACTAATTTATAAGGAGAAATAATAACTCTCAAGTGGGCAGGATAATTGTGTTCAGTGATCAGCATGCCTGGCTACAGGAGGGAGCCAAGTTCTCGTATGAAGTTTGCTTGCTCAGCAAGAGTCTGAGCCAGGGAAGTTACTTAGATGTTTTTAGTGGCTACTGTAATCAGGCTGCTATCTAGCTTGATGCATTCATTGCTTTTATGAGGATAGACTGTGCATCATATGCCCTCTCCCTAAATTTGCCACCTGGGTAATACTGCCTACATCTGACTCCCTGGGTCTCTTTTGCTTTTGTTGGACCAATTCCTAATTCCAGTTCTTCCTTTAGAATTGTCAAATCTTTTAATCCTCTTATTGCCTAATCTTTCTTTAAAGTAAATTTTGTAAACCTCTGCTGTGATCCGTTCCTTTTTTTTTTTTTTTTTTTCCTGTCAAAGAACAATTTTATTTCCAAGTTTTTGATGGGGTAAGCAGTAATTCACTTTTCATACAATGGTTGGTTTTAAATTTTTGGTGTTGGATTTAGGTGTGGCTTAAATGAAGGTTTGGCAACTCCTGGTGTTTATGCCAGTGGGTTGGTGAGCCAGTCAGTCTGTTTTAGCCAATACTGTAGATGATACCTCCAGAGGGGTTGCTGTTGCATTTGAAATAACAGATACTCATCGTCACTTTGTTTTATTTTATAATTCAGTAGATTATAGCTTCTTTAACTCTGATCAGATTTGAATGGTGAATGTCGTTATTTTAGTTGACTCGAATATCTGACTGCTACTAGTTTTCGGTAAGCTTAATATATCTAAGCCCATCTAATTTTGCAGAAGTTAGTACTTTTTTTTTTTTTTTAATGCAGAAGGGCTATGAGACAAAGTAGGGGAAAATGGGAAATGAAAAGCATGTTATTTTTTCCAAAGTCAAAAGTCCTTGGACTGTAGATACTAGAAAAGGAATGAGAAGTGCTTCTTGAAAACAAACTTTTATTTATTTTTAAAGAGATTTTGTATTATTTATTTATTTTTAAAATTTATTTATTTTTGAGAGAGAGAGAGAGGGAGGGAGAGAGAGAATCCCAAGTAGGCTCTGCACTGTCAGTACAGAGCCTGATGCAGCGTGGGCTCTAACCCATGAACCGTGAGATCATGAATGGAGCCAAAATTAAGAGTCGGACACTTAGCTGACCAAGCCACCCAGGCGCCTTACTTACTTACTTTATTTATTTTTTTTTATTTATTTTTTTTTTTTTTAATTTTTTTTTTCAACGTTTTTTATTTATTTTTGGGACAGAGAGAGACAGAGCATGAACGGGGGAGGGGCAGAGAGAGAGGGAGACACAGAATCGGAAACAGGCTCCAGGCTCCGAGCCATCAGCCCAGAGCCTGACGCGGGGCTCGAACTCACAGACCGCGAGATCGTGACCTGGCTGAAGTCGGACGCCCAACCGACTGCGCCACCCAGGCGCCCCATTTACTTACTTTATTTAGAAAGCGCAAGTGGGGGAGGGCAGAGAGAGAGAGAGAGAGAGCAAGCGAGCAAGCGAGAGAGTATGTTAAGCAGGCTCCCCACTCAGCGCCGAGCCCCGTCTGGGGCTCCATCCCACGACCCTGGCATCGTGACCTGAGCCCAAATCGAGAGTCGGCTCAACCGACTGAGCCACGCAGGCAGGCGCCCCTATTGAAATCAGACTTAAGAAACGTGTTGAATATCAGAACAGCTATATTCAAATACATTCACAACTGTATGAGTTCCTGTTGCCACCTGACACGTTACCTCAAAATCTCAAGGCCTAAAACAACAGAGTTGTTTACACCTCACAGTTTCTGTGAGCTGGGAACCCACTCATGGCTTTGGAAGACCTCTCTTTCGGGGCCCCTCCCAAGCTG
The DNA here is from genome assembly GCF_023721935.1 of Panthera uncia. Taxonomy (NCBI): domain Eukaryota; kingdom Metazoa; phylum Chordata; class Mammalia; order Carnivora; family Felidae; genus Panthera; species Panthera uncia. The sequence goes on from NW_026057585.1 coordinate 81,725,157, forward strand.
CACTCAGGATTGCAGCGGGGGCTGCGGCCGTCTCCGAGTTCAGCGGGGGACCGGTCTGCTTTTAAGCTCACTCGCGAGATTGATGTCGGGATTAAGTTCCTAACAGGCTGTTGTTCGGAGGGCCCGAGTTCCTGATGGATGGATGGCCCCTGGCCTCTCTTGGGTTTTGCCACGTGGGGCCTCTCCGCAGGGCAGGTCGCGGCGTAGCAGCTAGCTTCCTCAAAGTGAGCAAGCAGGAGAGCAAGCAGGAGGGGTCGTCAGTGCTTGCAAGGTAATTTTGAGGCCGACACGCCATTCCTCTTACCATGTGTTGTTCCTCAGGAGCAAGTCACTAGGTCCGGCCCACGGTCAAGGGGAGGGGATCACACAGGGGCATGAGTACCGGCAGGCAGAGGTCCCAGTCTGAGGCTGATGAGCACCCAAGGGAGGGGTGGGGATGGGTATGTTGCGGAGGAAAGTGAGAAAGGCTGGGTTCTGTGTCAGACCCGAGACTCTGAAGAGCTTTGCTGAGTTTGCTTCCCTCTTCGCCCACGTTGCTTGGTGTGGAATTTTAACTTTCTTCCCATTTGGAGAGCACTCTTGCAACTTGGTTCCGTCTCTTTCCCTCCCAGAATCGGTGTGCTAGCGCCTCCTTCTCCCACCCCTTTTTTCATGATCTCTTACACACTTCCCCTTTCAGGCCAAGCTGTTTGCATTGATAATGGGTCATCGACCTCCTCGCTACTACTTTGCCAGAGCACGTGGACTTCTAGGACTTCTCGCGCTGTTCCTAGTCTCTGTGGAGGGTTTGCATTTACCCGATTGCTAATGGAGACATGGTTGCCTCTCGGTACCTGACAAGGGTCTTGGGGTTTTGGGTGTGTATTCGTTCCTTTGAGACTTGTTGCATCTGTTACTACTTCGAGTGTTAGGCGAACGTGATAACCACTACACTACGGAAACCCGCTGCATCTGTTACTACTTCGAAGTAAAAGCTCCACTTTCTAGCACCTTTCTACATGTCTGTTGTGTTGTTTCCTTTTGAGAGAATTTGGCCTGGAACCAGCCTTGCTTACATGTTCACCTGCTTTTGCTGGCTTTGTATGTTATGTTATGACAGCCTGGCAAGCTATAGTGAAAGGTGACAGGATTCCAGAAGTCATTTTTGAAGCCTTGAGTTCAAGGGCTGCTGCTTTGTGGGCAGTTTGACGAATTACCGACGGACTGTATTTGCATACGGAGGCTGATATTCAAAGAAGCTTTTCCTTGAGTTCTCAGTAAAGATTTCCATATTTGTGTGGAGAGTGATGAGCGCCATTTTGACTCTTTAAAAGACAAATTATGTTTCTTTTTGAGAGAGGGAGAGAGAGAGAGAGAGAGAGCGCGCGCGTGCGCACGAGGGGGGAGGGGCAGAGAGCGAGGGAGACACAGAATCCAAAACAGGCTCCAGGCTCTGAGCTGTCAGCACAGAGCCAGATGTGGGGCTTGAACTCATGAACCACAAGATCGTGACATGAGCAGAAGTCAGTCGCTTAACCAACTGAGCCACTCAGGTGCCCCTTGGCCATTTTTTTTTTTTTTTTTGATGACCTTTGCTCTCTTTCCATCATTATGTGGAAAACATCCACTATTATATGGAAATTAACCAGTAAGTGAGGTGTCCCTTCTGCTTTCATTCTTTCTTGTACGCAAAAGAGAAGTTGACATAGACTCCTGTGTGTTCACACCACCTACAAAATGCAGGAGAAAAATCACAATTTTAGTTGGAAAAGATACAACCAGTAGGGAAATACTTGTAATCTTGTGAGAGGCCATTTTTGAGACTAAAAGAAGAAAAATAAGTTTAAAAACAAGAATTCTTGAATTGTGCTTGAGTAGTTCACGTTAATTTTCAGTGTCCTTTCTGTGATTTACAGCTATTTTGCCCTGGCGTGATAACACTGAATACATTTATTGAAAACCTGCTGTGTGGTGGGCATTGTGCTAGGCACTCCTCAACAACATCTTTAATCATCACAACCTGAAAATTATTTCCATCATCAGTACAGAAAGAATGAGGCCTAGGGCAGTTCAGTTTGTCCCAGGACACATCGAAGTCGTCTAGTCCAGGACTTCCTGACGCCACTGCTTCTGACCCCACTGCTTAGCTCTCCCTTCTGCCCACCCGCCGTTCCCCCCACCCCTGCCCCCATCTCAGATTAACAGACCAGCTCTGTCTGTCCTTGTTTCCCTCAGAGAATGAACCCACGAGGCATTCTAGGCACCGACTGCTTATAACTGTTCATCTTCAAGTAAACGTAAGCTTACTGAATGCCAGACCAAGATGTGTCTTTTGACACGATCTTGCTAGATTAGAAAATAACAGATTAGGGCCTGAAGAGAAAAGTGTGTGGGAAACGGCTTTGACCAGGTTGTAACCCAGGTCTGCCAGGCAGATGTATAGAGACAGAATTGAAATTACGCTGAGAAACCCATAATCCAGATTTGGAAATCCGAGATTGATTTCAGTGACGACAAAGTTGAGTTATTCCCCCATTATCGCTGCGGTATGGGTTATAAATTGGAAAGGCAAACCTTTATTATCAAGGAGGAGAGCAAATATTTTGCTTTCTGATTTTTGATTCTGTTCCTCTGAGAACTTCAACTCTCCAGGTGCTTCTTTTATGCTCAAAAGCAGTGATTACTGTCTCAAACTTCTGTCTTTCTTGTCTGACTAGTAGTAGCTGAAGTGAAAACATACTTAGAGGAAATAAGGGGGACATTTTAGTGAGTAAAGCTGATGACCAAAATGAAGAATGATGGAATTCCAGTGGAATTTCACTTTGTAACTGACCCTGGTCGCTAATGCTTTGCTGTTGGGCAAAACTGTACTGGTTTTGCTTAAATGGTACTTTGCATTTCTTTGGTCACAGCTGGTTTAAAGTTCTCATATTGGTTTAGGGCCAGTGATGTATACATTTCTGTGAAGCATGGAGTGTTTTGTGAAGTCACTTTAATGGTATTATTAAGTTTTGTTAAAATTAACTGAGGATAGGAGGTTTTATTTCCCTTCCAGTAATGGGGAAATTGGCTGTTCTGTCTTCCCAAGATCTTGGAATAGGTTAATGTTGTGGTTGGGAAGATTTTGCTTGTTTTTTCTTTCTGGTGATGAAAATGTTTTGGTTAACACGGTCTTCTGTACGAAGGAGGTGAGTTTTGCCTCTAGCATTCCATGGCTGGGGTCTGAGTTCATGCCCCAGCTTGAGTAACTTTGTACGGCCAGTTAGTACACATGTAGGCAAAGGAGTGTGTTAGTAGTTGTAGGTACATTCTTTTTAAAAAGGAGTCTTCTTAGCAAGTATTTAACTAATAGGTCTAATATTACTCCCCTTTCCCCTGCCCCCCATAAAATCTTGGCATAGGTTAAATGGATAATTCTAGATATTTAAGCTGAGCCTCTATTGTGGTGGGTTGATCTGTGGCCCCTCCTGGCCTTAGGCCTCTCTGTGACTTTTACCGAATATACAGTAGTGCTCTGACCACAGTCTGTGTAGTCAGAACACTGCGAGTAAAGCCCTCCAGAGCACATGAGCATCTGCAGTACCTTGTCTGAAAGAAAGTGTTGACTGCTGTACTTTCATCCTTTATGAATTCTTTAAAAGCATCTATTATTTTTAATTTGCAGCAGCTCTTGCCAGGTAAAAAGTTTTGGGAAACAGATGAATCCAGCAAAGATGGACCAAAAGGAATATTCCTGGGTGATCAATGGCGAGACAGTGCCTGGGGAACATCAGGTAATCTAGATCTAGCATCTGTACTGTGATTTATGCCTGTCTTAGAGCTCCTTTCCTCAGCAATTGGCAAGTCATGAATTTCACATCATTGACATAAGCATGTCAAGCAGTGTCCTGTCCTTTAGTATAATTGCCATGAAGGAGCTTATATGATGTAATTTATTAAAACATAATTAACACAAAATCAAATCTTCAATATTTTATTGAAGTGCTAGCCACAGGGGAGTGGTCTGTTTGAAATGACCGTAATTTCAGCTATAACTTCTTGTTCTGTACTGCTGTCAACATACTCGGAATTAGAAAATCCATGCCTGCCATTTGAAGTTCATGTTTCTTTTTCCTCCCCTTGCCCCCCTGTGTACTGTGTATGGGATGATCTATTTGTAAATGTGGTTGGGGCCAAATCAAGTTACTGGGCACGGATGCTCTTCTGACAGACTACCCCTGAAGAGGGATGGGGAGGACCTGTAGAGGCACACACTGACAGCAGAAAGAAATAACAGAGGATAGGGAGGAAGGAGACGGAAATCCCAAAAAGCCAACGTGCTGTGTTACAGCGCAATGTAAAAATGGAACCTCGGATGACAGTGAGTCATCAGAAAATATCAAATTATGTTGTTGGTTTTAAAAAGGGCAGTAAAATCACATTTTGTTTCAGTAATATTACTAATAAAATATATTAAAAAGAAATTCTGCTACTTGAAAGGGGTAAACAATTTATCCACTATACCTAGGTAAACCAGTTATGTGAACTGCTGTATTGTTCTGCTGTCCTGGATATATGAGGAGTGTGTTCCGTTTTCCTTAGTTTATGTAGAATTTATACTTAGGGAAAAACACAATAGGAGGTTTCGGCTCACCTGACCATGGCAGGCTTCCTGATTCCCAGTCATTGGTTTATCCATGAGACATCACTCATAATTTGTTTGAGCCTCTGGCTGCACTGTATCATGCTTGTGTATCTTTTTTGTAGATCATTCAGTTTCCCAGCCAATCATGGTGCAGAGAAGACCTGGTCAGAGTTTCCATGTGAACAGTGAGGTCAATTCTGTACTGTCCCCACGGTCGGAGAGTGGGGGACTAGGCGTTAGCATGGTGGAGTATGTGTTGAGCTCATCCCCGGGCGATTCCTGTCTAAGAAAAGGAGGATTTGTAAGTTGGCTTGAGGAACTTGTTCCTATATCTCTCTTTTTTTCCCCCCCTAAAGCAAAACATGCCTGTTTAGTTTCCTTAGATATTCACAGCACTAATTACAGTGTATTTTAAAACACTTTTATTGCAATTCGATGTCTGCAAACACAGTAGGAGATGTACACTGAACTTTTTAAAAACAGAGACATGATGTTTTTTTTGGGGGATACATTGATAATGATGTGAGGTAGAACCGAAATCTAGTTCTCAGTTCCTTGGTCTATCAGAAGACATTTTTGGTTTAAAACAAACAGACAGACAGACAAACAAACAAACAAAGTAAAAACAGAAGGAATTAAAATAAGAAAGCTGAAGCTGGGAATAGATCCGAGAGCAGCGATTTGCCAAAACCCAGAAATCTTTAAAGTGAACCAGATATGTAGGACCATTCTTATTTTGCTAGCTAGGCTTTAATTATGGTATGGTCTTTGGCCCTCTTTGAACAGCTTTGCCTCTTGTACCTTGCCTGTCAGGACATTAGAATGTCTGTTAGTTCCAGATCTGCACACTTTTGTGGGGGCAGGGGTGGGGGGAGGGGACTGATCATCGTTTGACCTCTGTGATGCTCAGTTGTTGCCAAAGCAGTTCCTCTGTCTATAGCCTCTTCCCCTTTACGTCTTACGCAGTCTTTCTCAAGCATCTTTGGTAGCCTTTCTTTCTCAAAACTGGTTCTTTCTTGTCATCAACTTTCTAGATCTAGAAGTCTTACCTTGAATTTCCATTTGAGTCTTCCTCAAATGTGTTCTGTGACTGGTTTTATATTCCGTGTCACAGCCAGGAAGGTCATGAAAGGCAGCCTGAATCTGTTTTCCCTCCTTTCCTTCTGACTCGACTTGCTTTGTATGTTTTCAGAATCCTTTCTCTGTGAAGTCTTTTTTGGCTAATACTGTTTTTGGCAGTCTTATAAAAGACCTTCTTTTCCCCAAATCCTGTTAATAATTTTGCCTCCATAACGATCTCACTTTACCTTACAGCATTTATGATCAGTATTTTTATTGCCATGTATCTGTTGCTGGGTATCAGAGGCTTGGTCCTCTTTTCCACTTGAAACTTCTTTAGAGTAGTAGGGTATCATTTTTGGTGAAGCTTCCTTATGTGTCAAGTACAATTCTTCAGTATGTTAGTGGACATGAAATGAATGATTGTTGACGTGGTTGGTGTGAAGAGAACAGGTGACATTTAAAGTACCCAGAATCCACGTGGAGTTAGCTTTATCCTAGGCATGTCAAAGACGATGCTTCAGCTAACATTGACACTTGCCATGTGGCTGGAGCTCTTAATTCTACAGAAAACCCAGAAAAAATGAACTCCTGTAAGAGGATGTTCTGGATTTCTCCCAGCTTCACACCTAGAAATTTGATGTGAGGAATTTAGCCAGAAGAGGATCTTTTATTTTTATAAAAACCCTTAGGGTGATGAAGGGACTAAACTGCGGCTTTTGTCTTGAGTCTTGAGTCCTGGTCATTCCAAAGCTGACCCGATCGCTTCTGGGTCTTTTGACCTTGCAAAGACATAGGTCAGGTTTAGTGGCTTGTGGATCAGGTAGGAAAAGCCTTCTTTATTTGAACCTTCCCAAGAGACTACTTGGGAAAAATAAGATCTACCCTTGGATGTGAGGAATGGGTTTGGGCAAAATGATCGTTTCCTTCTTGTCCCGTGGGAAGGATGGTGTTACTTCTTCTCTTCGTTCACCTATCCCCGGTTCACCTCTTCTTCTGCCCTCACACTTTCCCTGTCTCACGAGCACAGATTTCCCAGGAAGCGTTGCCTGCTAATTTCTGTGTATAACTTTTATTTAGTTATTTATCGTAGGAGAAAGGTTGGTATTGCACATAGATAAGTTGTTAGTGTGGTGAATTGGATCCTGTATGCCTCCTGCCATAAATTCTCTATCATGTGTGTGCCCAGTTTCTAATTCTTGGGTATTAGCCAGGAGGCACATGCCTGGGTTACTGTAAAGTTTGGAAGCAGGTAGAAAAATAATTGGAATCAGGAGACAGATAAAACACTGGGACTGAATTATTGCGATTTTTGCCTGCTTCTCTCTTTTAAGCATTTATTCCCTCCGTTAATCTTTTTTTTTTTTTTTTTTTTTTTTTTAATTTTTAACGTTTATTTATTTTTGAGACAGAGAGAGACAGAGCATGAACAGGGGACGGGCAGAGAGAGAGGGAGACACAGAATCTGAAACAGGCTCCAGGCTCTGAGCTGTCAGCATAGAGCCCGACGCGGGGCTTGAACTCACGGACCGCGAGATCGTGACCTGAGCCGAAGTCGGCCGCTTAACCGACTGAGCCACCCAGGCGCCCCTATTCCCTCCGTTAATCTTATGACAAAGCAGTATCTTCTGCATCATTGTCTTGTGTTGGATTTTGTGAAGGTGGCTTCCGTCCTGAGTTGTCTTGAGAGATTGGTAATTTTCAGCCATTGTACAGTATTGTCACCAGAGGAGTTTAAGACCTCAGGATATAGAGGTCAGAAAATTGAACTCTCAGATAATTAACTGAGCCTCTGAGATTTGCATAAAGATAAATAAAACTTCTCCAGATGTGTTTCAACTTCTTCTCAGAAAAAACTGATTGTGGGTAATGAAATACTATCCCGTATTTGACTTGAGTCAAGGGTGATACAGAGGACTGATCAGTGACATCAGGCTACTACATTGTATATCCAGTCTCTTGGTGAATGGAGGCCCGAGAAGCAGTGAACTACTTTTATCAGCTTCATGACCTGGCTTTGCTCTGCCTGTTTGTTAGACGACATTCGACCAAAGCTCTGGTAATGGAAACCTGAGTCACTTTTTGGTTGTCATAGAATGCATGCAAAAAGGTGAACCTTTTTTCTTTTTTCTTTTTCCTTTTTCCTTTTTTCTTTTTTCTTTTCTCTCCTTCTTCTTCTTCTTCTTCTTCTTCTTCTTCTTCTTCTTCTTTTAATTTCATCTGTCATTGAAAGTGTTGAGTTCAGAGAAGAGCTGCTTTGTAGACAATTATTCTGAGTGGTAGTTGGTGGCTTATGGGTCAGAGCGCTCAGATATTTTTACTTTTTGGGTGACCAGACCTCCAGTAGGCTGGAGGAGACTCCATTTTAATTCTAAGAGCTGAAAACCTCATCTTTGATGGCATAATAAATGTAGACCTCAAAGCAGGTACCAAGGGGCTATTTCTGGATACTGACAACAGATTAACTTTTTGCTAAGGGTAGTTTAGAACTAAAGTAATCTACTCATTCTACAGTGGTTTTCCATTTTCACTAAGTTTGTTTCTTGGTTACAGCTTGAATGAAGGTATTTAACTCTTTGTCTAACTTGCCTGAGCTTTCTGAAGTTCATCTTGATTGTACAGATGGACTCAGTTGAGTAGTTTTGGCTTCTGTACTTTCAGGCTGACGGTAAGAATCCCACAGCAGTATTTTATTCTTAGCACCCACTGTAAAATTTTGGTAGTATTCCACGTATGAATCAAAAACCAGGGTAGCAGGTTTCAGGATAATAGGGAAGCTCAGAATACCAGTTAAGTCAGAGATGAGTCTTTTCGTATCCTTTATTTTATTTACCCCTGGAATAAGACGGCCTTCCTCCCCTGCGTCCCCCCAAGAACATGGTTCAGAGTGGTTACAAAATCATACGTGACTACCGTATTGTGAGGCTACTGTGTGAAATATCCCATCGAAGGACCTCACTGTTGGCCTTTGAAATACCAGCTGATCTTCAAATAGATTGAAGCCTAGCTAGTCAGCAGAGTGGGTTATAATTTCTACATTTCTGGTTTATGGTGCCTAGGGAAATGAGAAGACTACTTAAACTTCAGCTGAGGTGAAGACCACCTCAACCTTGCAGAAGAAAGATCTTTAGGAAAAAATACCTTGGGCCGGCCTTTCTACTTGTGTGTAGAGACTGGCGGCTTTCTGACCTGGAGGACGTGTGCACGCTCATGGCAGTTCCTTTGGGTCACAAAATTTATAACTGGCTTTTCTAGTGTTCGCTGCATTTGTTTTAGGTAACCAGTGCTACTTAATTGATTTTGTTTAAAAATTATGTGTAGTGTAATGCAGTTAGAAGTCAGGGGTTTGAATTTCAACTGAACCTTAATTTTCTCATCTGCAAAATGGAGTAATTAAAAACCCACAAAGTCTCATTTGTATGGATGTGTAATCTATATGAAGATGCTTTGTAAACCTTACAGAATCTTGCTCCACCAAGTCCACGGGCCAGTAGCATTCTCACGACCTGGGAACTTACCCCAGACCTACCCCAGACCTATGGAATCAAAACCTGCTTATTAATTGACAGGATCCTCAGGTGATTTGCATGCACACTAAAGTTTGACAAATGCGTGATTTTCTTGGAGGATTAAATTACCAGGAGGCCATGGATCAAATCCAGAAAGGCAGACACAGAATCTGAAGCAGGCTCTGGGCTCTAAGCTGTCAGCACAGAGCCCGACGCGGGGCTCGAACCCATGAACAGCGAGATCATGACCTGAGCCGAAGTCGGATGCTTAACCGACTGAGCCACCCAGGCGCCCCTGGTGGAGCCCCTTTAGATTTGAACTTCTCTTGAACAGGAAATCTGCATGCTCTACTATCAATGTCAAGCTTTTAAATACGGACTAGATAAAAAGTTAAAAAACCAACAGCCACCTTTTAGAAAATGGTTTTGTTGTGTTTTCATCTCTGTAATAACAACAAATACCATTCTGCATGGTCAAGATAATATGTTTTTTCCCCCCTCCTGGATCTGGTGGCTACTACGCAGAGAATACTCTTCTTACCTTTTTGCACACCAGGAATTAGGTGATCACATGCGCAGTGTATATTCTGTGTTCCACTGTTTCTAAAGTGTACACCTCCCCACCTTATTCATTTTGAAATTGGAATGCAACTTGAAAATGATAGTGTATCACAGTTTAATTGCCAGTATTTCCTTGTTAGCACATAAAATGATGGTATGTTTTATAAATCGATTTGATGAAACGTAGTAGTTGGTGGTGGCTCGATTCTGCATACATATCTCAAGAAAATCCGTGGTACAAATGGTCTAATGATTAGAGCCATAAGTTTTTTCCCAGGGGATGGGGAAACATAAGATGTCTAGGACTTTTGAAGCTTTGGGAGGTGGGGGTGGATGTGTCTGAAAAAGGCATTGGGGAAAAGATGTGAAAATGGAATAAAGTACTTTGAAGAATTTTTTTTTGAAAGAGTCGCACTTTTATGTATTGCCTTATTTAAGCATTGAAACAACCATTTGAGGTAGATACTGTTGTCCCTGTGAGTTTATAGATGCAAAAAATGAGGCTTAGAAGGAAAGTGGTAGGGCCTGGATTCAAACTTTGTTCTAATTTCGGTTATGCAGAATGCTCTTTTTTGGAAAGAAGGGCGGAACATTACTAATCTCATTGTGACTTGCCCCATGGAGCGTTGTGGAACGATCACTGCAGTAAGAGAAGAAATTAAATTCTCATTTCTCTGACTCATTCAGAATTAATAGGTATTCTCCTGAAATATTCCTCCTGTTATGTGAGGCTTTTGACAAAGCTGAGCCATAAATGGATGGATTCTGATCTGCACGACATAAAGTTCTTCTCTCTGCCTGCTCTTCTGTCAGTTCTTTATCTACTAGTGGAACACAGTCTTCCGCCTCTGTGTGGGCGGGGGATCTCAGAACCCTTCTTGGCCACACTCTTGAGATTTTGATTGGGCTTGGCTACGTGCATTTTGAGCACTCATTGAATCCTATATTTGAATACTACAGGTTTAAGTTAACATTCATTCAAAGGAAGCCCACAATAAAAGGATGCTATTAATCCTTCTTTGTTTTTTCGTTTATTTAGATAATAGACTTTTTCGGTACTGTTATGTGACCAAAACAGCCAAACAAAAACCCTGCCTTTATGATGCTTATGTTGGACTTAATTACAGTGGTTCTCATTTGTGAGTGCTTATTAGAGTTGCTGGAGGAGAAGCTTTTTATAATACTTGTGGGAGCTTCTGCAGACCAATTAAATCAGAATCTCTGGGTGAGAGCCCAGACACTTGTAAATTTTAAAAAGATTGTGATGTTCAACGTTAGCCATACAGCCACTGCACTGTGAAAATGAGCGTCCCTGGGAGGGCTAGATTGGCTATATACTTATATTAGAGTTAAACCGCTTAATTGGGGCATTTAAGAGTTTTAATCTTGATATCATGAATAATGTTACTTAAGAAATACCATCCCAGTGAATAGCTTTTACTAATTATCATAGTACTGTAGTGTAAAATGATTTATACTTCACAGACCTTTTGCATATGCATCATTTTATAACTGTTCTGTTATAATAAAATTATCCCTGTTCTGTAGATGAGAAAATGAAGACTCGGTTTTCATGACCTGTCCAAAGTCCTGTGACCAGTTAAGTGTTAGCAGTCGAGATAGAATGTAGGTTTTGTGCAATCTGGATTAGTCCGTCCTTCCTTCCTTCCTTCCTTCCTTCCTTCCTTCCTTCCTTCCTTCC